>NC_077233.1:186385886-186611029 GCF_027887165.1 Monodelphis domestica | reverse complement strand
AAAGAAAGAAAGAAAGAAACTAAGAAAGAAAGAAAGAAAGAAAGAAAGGAAGGAAAGAAGAAAGAAAGAAAGAAAGAAAGAAAGAGAAGAAAGAAAGAAAGAAAGAAAGAAAGAAAGAAAGAAAGAAAGAAAGAAAGAAAGAAAGAAAGAAAGAAAGAAAGAAGAAAGAAAGAAAGAAAGAAATAAAGAAAGAAAGAAAGAAAGAAAGAAAGAAAGAAAGAAAGAAAGAAAGAAAGAAAGAAAGAAAGAAAAGAAGGAAGGAAGGAAGAAGGAAGGAAGGAAGGAAGGGAAGGAAGAAATGGATGAAAAATGCCTCATTTCTAGAAAACACACACACACACACACACACACACACACACACACACACACACACACATATATACATAATGAAGAACCCATGGAAATGATCAATCATAGGAAATGTAGAAGGACAATGAGCTGAACCCAGAACTGAAAAGGAAGAAAAGAGCAGAGAGGATTATTTTTGGAACTGTGTAGTATTTTAATACTCTCATTTTACTCCCTGAAATAAAAACACTTAATTTTTCTTTTTAAATTAATTTTCTTTTTATTTTTGAACTATATTTTTCTCCTTCCCACCCTACTGTACCTCATCCAATGGAGAAAGCAAGAAAAACAAAATTTGATAATAATCAAACAAACAAATTTTTGCATTGGCCATGTTCCAAAAAATAGTAGTAAATGTCTCAATTTTTACTTCAAGAGAATCACCTTACTATAAGGAAAATAGTATGTTTCATGTTTAGTCTTTTGGAATTGTGGTTGTAAAGATTTATGGGGAAGTTAGGACTAGAATTGCTCACTAAAGGAAGGAATAAGTTGTCTATAACCTGCTAGAATGAAATCATAGGATTACAGCATCACTGATTTTGTTGTTATTGTTCAGTCATTTTAGTAACATTAGACTCTTCATGACACCACTTAAGATTATCTCGGTAAAAATACTGTAATATTTTGCCATTTCCCTCTCTAGTTCATTTCACAGATGAGAAAACTAAGGCAAACAGTGCCTTGGATTTATACTCAGGTCTTCTTAACTCTAGGTTCAGGATTCTATCCACTATGCCACCTAGCTGCTTCATTTCACATATCTGACACTCTACCACTTAAATCCTTGTCTTTGTACTAGCTCTCTTTATGCCTAGAATACATATCCTTATTCCCTTGGGATTTCTGGGCTTCTTAAAAACTCAGCTTGAATGAATTCCATCTTCTACAGGTCTCCTTTCCTAATTCCCCCCAGGAGTTACAACTCTCTACCCAGACTATCTTCTCATCCCATCCCCACCCACCCCATTAAAAATGGAAGTTCCTTAAGGATAAGAATTGTTTCACTTTTGTCTTTTTATCCTCAGTGTTTAGCGCAGTGACTGGCACAAAGTAAGTACAGAATAAATGTTGATTGATGGATTGAGTGATTGATGAGAGATGTTCAGAATCTGTTAGAATAAAGATGGAAGATGGCATGTTTTGTAAGAAACACCAAGGTCAGTTTAGCTAGACTATAGGGGGAAGCTGGAAAGGTAGTAAAGGTTGTAAAGGACTGTAAAAGCCAAGGAGAGGAATTTTTATATTATGCAAGAGGCAATTGGGGACCACTGAAGTTTATTAAGTAGAACAGTGACATGATCAGGCCTGTGTCTAACTAAAAATAACTTTAAGAGATGGTTGAAGGATGAACTTGAGAGTTGAGACTTAAGGCAATTAGAAGACCATTGTAATGATTGTGGGGGATGGGACTTCATATAATATTCTATGCCCATATTAAACATATTGTGTAGACAGCTATCTACTCTGTCCCAAGGTGGAAGATTTCTATTATATAGTGAAAATTCCTAGGAAGGAAGGAAAAATAACTTCATTTTTGAAGCATTGGCAACTATATCTACAAGAACAAATCTCCAGGATACTCTCCAACTAACAATTCAGTTGATGCCATCTAGAATTTTGTCCCTGACATTCTCACATGTGTTGACATTTTCCAAACATGTGAATAGAGAAGTCTCTATTTATTTATTTATAGAATTTATCTACAAGTGTCTCACCCCCTCTCCACCTTCCCCATATCATAGAAGGCATCATCTGGGAGACAGATATGTACATACAATTTACATCTTTAATTTTTTTTTTTTGCTTTTAATTCATTCTCTGGAGGTAACATTCACAATTCATTGCACTACTATCAAATCTGTAGCTGTGTATGATGTTCTCTTGTTCTATTTATTTCACTGTTCATTATCCTATGTATCCTTTTAAAAATTAATCTGCTCATCACTTCTTAGGGTGCAGTAGTATTCCATCACAATCATATATCACAATTTGTTTAGCCATTCCCCAATTGATAAACATCCCCTCAATTTCCAGTTCATTGCCATCAAGAATGGAGAAGTCTTAATTCAACCATTAAAAGAGTAATTCGTTAACAAATAAAAAAATTAAACAAAAGAGTAATTCTTTGAGAGCAACCCTAAGTCACATTTTAAATTTGTTAAGCCCAAATCCATCATATACACACATAGACACCCCCACCCCCATACACACACATACACACTTCTTCTGAAATCTCTGAGACTGATAAACAAAAGGTACAAAATTTGGGTTAAATTACTCATATTATTCTATTGTTTCAGGAATAGAATACACTCTACTGCTTCCCTGATTCAACCTCCAACCTGTTTATTTCATGGATAAAACACAATAAATTTAGAGTTGGCTAATTTGCTGCTTCAACTCGTCTTAACAATCAACTCACATTCAACACTCAGTTGAGCTGAAGGGTTCTGTCAAAGCTGCTCCATCTACTTTTTTAGGCAGCTGGGTGGCTCAATGGATAGTTGTAGTGTTGGGCACAAAGTCAGAAAACCTGAGTTCAAAGTACATCTTAGACACTAACTGTGTGACTGTGGAAAAGCCATATAATCTCTGTCTATCCCAGTTTCCTCAACTGAAAAATGCAGAGAATGATTGAACCTACCTCACAGGGCTGCTGTCATTGCTTCTAAAAGGGTCTGGCACATAGTAGGCCCTATATAAATGGTAGGTGTTTTAATTATTTAGTTTTATTTGAGTACCTTTTTAACAGCTACTATATATATGAGAGACATTGTTGCCCAGTAGATATAGAGCTCGTCTTGAAGCCAGGGAGATTTGAGTTCATGCTCTACTTCTGATATATATTGACTATGTGACCTAGGGCACGTTACTTCATTCCTTAGTGTTCTAGGTGTTCTCTAAAATTATATGTTGCAGAGAAGATGCTAACCCGATTAGTGGAGGGAGTTCCTCTCCTGAGATTTCCTTATTCCAATGAAATCTCAAATCCAGACACTCTCCCTATGTACATAGTTAGTATATGTCTCTCAGGCAAACATGCAGATGAGCGATGAATTGCACATAGAACAGAAAAAAAAAGGGAGCTGGATTATATTTGGGGAAAATGTTCATTGTTTCCAGTGATTTCCAAGCTACCCCTAGGAGATGTGCTTCTCTTTCTATTACCAATATTCTCCCAGAAATGATACATAGCTACAAATCACAGAAGGGGCTGGTCTTAGCCAAAGGGCAACATTGGGACACATATTGTTGCTTGTTGTTCCTGCTGTTTCAATTTCTTTTTTTAATTTCTTTTATATTACATTAAAGTTCCAAAGTATCTCCCTCCTTCCCTCCTCACATATATATAATACATATATGTAATTTAACCCCAATACATGTAATATACATATACATATGCATATGTATGTGTGTTAAATCATGTCATGCAAATGTCTAGTTGTCATTCTTTCTCTGGAGGTAGACATTTACTGTTATTTCTTTTACTCTTGCCTTCTATCTTAGTATCAGTTCTAGGACAGAAGAGTAGCAAGGGCTAGGGCAAATGAGATTAAGTGACTTGCCCAGTGTCACAATATTTCTGTTGCTGGATATGGTGTTCACTTGGTTCAGCTTGTTTATCTCTTCATAATTTCATGCAGTTCTTTCTAGGTTGTTTAAACATTACCCTGCTCATCATTTCTTGTGGTGTGGTAGTATTCCATCATGATTGTGTGCCATGACTTGTTCAGTCATTCCCCTTTGATGGGAATTCCCTCAGTTTCCCGTTCTTTGCCACCACAAAGAGAAATTTTTAGAACAGATAGGTTTTGGAGCAGCTAGCTAGCTCAGTGGATAGAGAACCAGACCTGGAGTTGGAAGGACCTGGGTTCAAATTTGGCCTAAGACACTTCCTAGTTGTGTAACCCTGGGCAAGTCACTTTACACAAACTGATACTTAGAATTGATTGTAGGATAAAAAGTAAGGCTTAAAAAAAAGAATACACAGGTTCTTTTTCTTTCTTCCTGGTCACCTTAAGAAACCAACCTAATAATAATATTGCTGAATCAAAGGTATACACAATTTTATAACTCTTTAGTCATGACTCCAAATTGCTCTCCAAAATGATTGGATTAGTTACCAGCTCCATTAACAGTGAATTATTGTCCACATTCTTCCAAATCCCCCTCCTTTATTTTCAAAGGTTAATGACATTACTGGGGTGATATCTTGACATGGGGGTAAGCTGTATTTAAGCGAGGCAGAGTCATCATCAACCTCACTCTCTTTTTGAGTCATCAAAATTCAGTGGCAAGACAAAAGTCAATATAACTGGCGATGGCCCAAGATGCAGTGTATGACCCTTGCATCTTTGGTGTCTGACCAAGCTCTAGGCACTCCATAGTACCTGCTTCAGTTGCCTTTGTGGTCATTGGAACAAATTGTTCTCTTTCATCCATTTTACAAGGAGAAGTCTTCACCTATTTTGGGTAACCATCCCTTTAAGTCACAGGTTTAAGGTCTGTTGGCTACCTTCAACCTGGCTTAACCCACCTGCCAACACAGTTTTACCAAGAAGTGATCACTGTGCAGGCTATAGCTTTTTGTATCAGAAGAAGGCAACATATCCTAAGTATAACTTGTGTACAAGAAACAAAAATTTAAAAATATTAAATGGGAAATATATGATTGAAAAAGGATGTAGGAAGGTCATATCAAATGGGAATATGATCTAGCCAATAGGGAACTTACATGCTGCACTGGTACCCAAAGAACTTTTTTTTGGTCAACAAATATTTATTAAGTACTCACTATATAGTATATTTTGAAATTTAAAAAATTTTCCAGTCTCCAACCACTGGGCAAGAGTTCTTAACTTTTTATGTTAAGATCCTCAGGGATCACATGGAATCTTCAGTCAGTGTGATAAAACTTACAGATCCCTTAAAAAATCATTTAGAATAATTGTTATGCTTCTTTTAAAAATTTACTTATGTGTTTTGTTGTTATATTACATATGTTTAAAGATTATTTTCATTTCATGAGAAGTATCTTGTAACAAAGAAAAACAGTTAAGTAAAGCTAATAACACAATGACTTCATCTGAAAATACATGCAAAATTTTACATTGGTCACAGCACTTCCTCCTTCTCTATTAAAAAAAATTAATACATTTATTTTCATTCCATCACTCACAAAATTCTTTAAAGCCTAGAAGAAGGCCAACATATTGAATGTTCTCTGTAAAAGGTTTATGAGAACACAAGGACAAGAATGAAATAGTATGAGAATTAGTGGAAAAGAACAGAAATGGAGGAAGGAAGCAGTAGATTGGAGGCCAATGAAATGAGAAAGGAAGTGTGATATGAAGAAAGGAGCTTGGAAGTTTTAATCAGAAGAGCTAGCTTCAAACATTGCCTCCTTGGAAGCTTGGGCAAGTCATTTAGTCTTTCTGGGTCTCAGTTTCCTCATCTTGGAATGGGAGAAAATTAGGTTTGTTGTTCTTATTCAGGCATGTCCTACTCTTTGGAATTATTATCATAGGATCAAAGATTTCAAGCAGAAAGCACTTCATCTAGCACAAATCATTCATTTTATAGATCAGGAAATTGAGGATGAAAGAAAGAGGCTAAGTAATTTGCTCAAGGTCAGAGAGTCAGGATTGAACCAATACAGGAACAGATTTGTTTGGGAGCTTTCCTGGGTCAAATACTGCTATTCCTAAACGTGCCCAATTTGCATGCAATTATAAAGCCCAGAAGACCAAAGTCAAAGCTTTATAATCCATATCTTTAAAATTACATGTATTCTTGCCCTAAAATCAGAATGCTATATTTAGGAATGATCACCAAGAGACATCTGCCCAGCGAAGAGAGTGAGTTTTTCATAGCTAATGTTTCCTATTTATTTCAGCAGCTAGGCACCTCCTAGCACAACAAACAGTTACCTTTGGCAACAAAGATGAAATTTTAGGTAGCTTTGCTTCTAGAGGTTGTCTAAAATTACAGACAGTGCTAATTAATGGGAACACAGACTTAGAACCTGCAGCTCAGAAAACCTGAGAGAAAAATAGAGTGTTGTCAGAATCTTTAAAGCTGGGAACCTAAGCTGCCTGTTTTAGGGATGCTAAATTGATGATAAGAATTATGTAACATTGTTCAATCTTGATAAACAAAACCTGTCATCTTGCAGAAGCCGGAATTAGACCATTTGTTTGCTCAAAGAGCTAGTGTTTAAAGTAATTTCTCTTTCAATGGTGAAATTATGAATAAACTACTGAAAAATAGCGTATCCGTGGGAGGACAGAATGTATTTGGCCATAGTTTCATTTATGTTTAAATACAAAAGTGTTTACAGGCCAACATCTTTTCCTTTTAAGGGGAATATTTGTTGCTAATAACCTTTGACTCCAAATTTGAATGCATCACTTAAAGTAAATGTGGAGGGTGGGTTAATAGAGTTAATATTTTCCAAGGTTCCAACTTTTTTTCCTTCTAAAAAGAAACAAGGAACAAGGGAAAGAAAATTGAATTTGGAGTCACAAGTCTAGAGTTCTAATCTTGGCTCTGAAGTTTTACCATCCAAATCACTTTAGTTCTCAGGCTGTTTCTAAAGCTCTAAATGAAGCTTTGGATTTATTTACCTTTGAGTTCCCATCTAGCTCTGGGTCTATGACCTGTTTATCATATAGTTGTGACATATAAGAGACAAAAATCCAAGAGTCTAGATACTGGGCTCTGTAACTAACTTCCAATAAAAGGGCAGGGCTAATGAGTACTAGTGATTAGGGTGAGCACTGATTTTCTAGATCTTTTTCCAGATTACATCTGCTAAAGGTGGGTGTCCCTCAGGGCTCTGTCCTGGGCCCTCTTTTTCCTCTTATGCTTGGTAATATCATTGTGTACCATAGACTTAATTATTATCTCTATCCTAACCTCTTCTAACATCCAGACACAATTTCCAACCACCTGCTCTACATCTTAAAATTGATGTCTCTTAGACACCTTAACTCATCATAACCAAAACTTAACTCAATATCTTTCCCTCCCATCCTAAACTTTCCCTGCTTTCAAATTTCCATATAACCTTTAAGGTAATCACCATTCTTTCAGTGACCCCAGGATTACACCTCAGGCGTTATCCTTCACTCCCTACTTTTTTTCTTTCACTCCTCATATCTAATCTGCTGCCATGACCAATCATTTTACATTCTTAACTTCTCTTGTATGTCTCTTCTCTTATGACATTGACATCACCCTGGTACCAGCCCTCATCACCTCCTACCTGGACAATAACCTTTTGGTTGGTCTCTTTCCCCCAAGTGTCTCTCCAATCCAGGTCATTCTTTATTCAACTGTCTAACTAGTCTTTCTGAAGTGCAGTTCTGGCAATATTCCTCTTTCTCCCCATTCAGTAAATTCCACTGGCTCCCTAGGTGAAAATAGGCAATCCTCTGTTTGGCATTCAAAACACTTTACAACCAATTCTGACTACTTTTAGTCTTCTTAGACCTTATGCTTCCACATCTACTGTGTAATCCACTGGCACCTCCTTGCTATTTCTCAAACAAGGCAATTCATCTTCTGAATTCCTTCATTTTTACTGACTGTGCTTGATTACTAGCATTGTCTTCCCCCTTTACCTCTTCCTCTTGGCTTCCATGACTTTCTTCCAGTCTCAGAAAAAAAATATTACCTTCCTCAAAAATATCTTTCCTGACTTTCACTAATATTGATACTTTCCCTTCAACTCATTATCTCCATTTTATCCTACATAATTTCATTTGGGTATGATTACCTTCATGTTGTTTCCCTCATTAGATGATATGCTCCTTGAGGGCAAGGACTGTCTTTTCCTTTTCTTTCTATCCTTTCAATGCTTCATACAGTAGGTACTTAATAAGCTTTTGCTAACTGACTTCTTGAAGGATCAGTCAGTACCACCTCCCTTATTAAGAGGGGAAGAGAGACAAAATCTGAATAAAGCTTCATGAACTAAGCAAGTATGACCAAGTCAAGACTAGGAATGAATTGAAGTATCTTGTAAAGTACCAAATTTTCAAGAGATGGCAATGGGATCAGTCAGGAGGAATTCAGTCCCCTAGGAAGTTGGTGCAAAATGAGGAGAAAAGATGAAGGAGGTGTCTGAAGCTGAATGTTCACAATGACTCAACCTGTCTCCTTTTTATGTTAGCTCTATATTTTGTCCACCCCTGCGCTAGGATAATGAGTTGGTCTGGTCCCAGGCTGGGTGTACTCTGTTTTCTCCTGACTTATCCTACACCTACAAGACAAGGTTCATAGGCTCAGATGCCCTAGCTCTGTGACCTTAGGTGAGTCATTTAACTTCCATGGTCTTCATTTTCCTTACTTGTCAAATGAGGATAATAATACTTGTCCTACTTAACTCACACAGTCTTTATGATACTAAAATGGGATGAAAGTTATGAAAGTACTGCAGAGTTAAAAGCATTGTACTGAGGAGGGAGAAGGTAGCAGACAACAGATGATATGATCAGGGCCAACCTTGGAAAAGTTTTGAAGCTGGTCAGATTTATCTTTTATAGCTTCCCTCTTATCTTCCCTATAGGTGCTCCTTTTTTTCTCCTGTGGCATTTTCCTTCTCTTCTTTAAAAGCTTTAGTGGTAAGTAATAACTAAAGAATTAGCTGCCATAGGATTATGGTATGGACAAGATGACTTTCCTGTGGGGACCAAGAGACTGTTAAGTTTAAGTGGCCATCTGAAGTTTTCTTTGTTACACAATGCACTGGCACTCAAGTCTTTGGGGACCCAGTAGTGTATCATTAACACTTCTCCATAAGGTTTACATATCTAGTGTGGGAGAGAGGGGTGGAGAGATGAAAGACACTATTGTTTTTTTTTTTTATGAAAGGAGAGAGAAACTCAGAAGAACTAGACCAGAAATGAAAAAAGGAAACTGTGCATATATGTATGTGTCTGTGTTTTTTGTTCTATAGCATGAGAAAAAAAAAAGTGTTGAACAGGGTAGAAATGTGAGATAATGGAAGTACCAAGTCTGAAGCTGAGAAAGATTAGACCCATTTTCAGATGCATTGTCCAAGAATAGTCCTAATCTTCTATGGGATCAATGAACTCATAGATGTAGATATCTAATCCAAGGATTCAAGTGGAAAATATCCATATCTGCTTATTCTGTGTGACTCCTGTTAATGTCCTCCACTTTAGGAGTCTACTCAGCACATTGGGTACCTTCATTAAGTTTTGCTTTGTTTTATTTGACATTATGATTCTAGCCATGGAACATATGACCTAGTTACTGGTTGTCTGTTTATTCCTCTTGCTATTAGTCTTTTAAATGTTCCCAAGCTTTGTTATCTTTACTCCTTGTCTGTTCGCATATTGTTGTGAGTAACAAAATCCCTTCCAGAGTTTCAATCAATCAATTTTCCTAAAAACTGTAAATGTCTACTATGTGTCTAGTACAATACTAGACTATGAAGATATAGAGAGAAAAATGAGACTGCCCTCAAACCTTCCATTCTAAAGAGAGAGACAATGGGTGCACATAGAAAAAAATTCAAAAGATATACAAAATGCAATATAATTTTTGTGGAGAGGACACCAACCACTGAGGGTATCATAAAAGGTTTCTTGCATATTGTAAAGGTTTATCTGAGTTTTGAAGGAAACAAGAAATCTTAAGGGGCTGAGGTGAGGAAGGAGTGCATTACAGGAATGGAGGAAAAAGTATAAAAACATGGAACTAGCTTGAACTACAGTAGTTGTTAAAGAAATAGAAGTAGGGGGTTATATTTGAGGGATGTGGAGAAAAAAATAAAATTTTGGAGCTGACTGGAACTGCTTTGGGGGGAAGAGGAGTGAATTTAGGGTAACTTTGATGTTGCAAGCCAGAGTAACTGGGATAATGGTGGTACTGTTGATAGAAATAAGTCTGAAAGACAGGTAGATTTTTGAAGAAAAATATTAGCTCTATTCTGGACATGAAAAACTTGAGATGCTGGAGGGACATCCTGTACAAAATATCTAATGAATAGTTGTTGATGAGGATTGAATTCTGGAAATAATGTAGGGCTGGATATATAGATCTAGAAATCATTTTTACAGAGGTGATAATCCAAGTCATGAGAGCTGATAAGGTCATCAAAAGAGGCAGTATAGAGGAAGAGGAAAAGAGGGCCAGACTAGGACAGAGTTTTGGGTTCATTCACACTTGGGAAGAGGAGATGAATAATGACCCATCAAAGATAACAAAAAAAGAGAGTAAAGACAGGTAAAAAGAGAACACACACACACACACACACACACACACACAGAAACATAGGTGTGATTAAGAACACCCACAGAAAGGAGAATATCTAGTAAAAAAAGATGGCCAATATTTTTAAATGCTAAAGGGAGTTCATAAAGAATAATGGTAAGAAAATTGCATTTGAAATTTTGAAATAATGGCTAGCATTTATAGAATACTTTGTGGCTTGCATAGCATTTTAAATATGTTATTGCATTAGATCCTTATAATATCTTTATGAGTTAGGTATTATTATATACCCACTTTACAGAGGAATAAACTGAGGTTGAGAAAGGTCAAGTGACTTGCTCTTGACCATCCAACTAGTAAGTATCTGAGGCAGTATCTGAATTCAAGTCTTCCTGACTCCAAGTCCAATGTTCTATTCATTATGGATCATTGGTATCTTTGGAGAAAGCAATTTTAGTTAAGCGATGAGGTCAGAAACCAATTGCAAAGGACTGAGAAATGAGTGAAGAGCAAAGAAGTAGAAGGGACAAGTGTAGAAAGCTTTTCTAGATAT
The DNA here is from genome assembly GCF_027887165.1 of Monodelphis domestica. Lineage (NCBI taxonomy): Eukaryota > Metazoa > Chordata > Mammalia > Didelphimorphia > Didelphidae > Monodelphis > Monodelphis domestica. The sequence continues at coordinate 186,599,880 of NC_077233.1, read as the reverse complement.
TTGACTTAAAGAAAAGATAGTCATGTTTGTGTGCATCAGGAAAAGTCAGTGGATAAGGAATTTGATGATTGAGAGGGAGGAAATGATTATGAAGATAACATGATGGAGCATAAAAGAGAGTGTGAGATGATAAATATAAAAAGAGTTGGTCTCGGTGAGGAGAAAGACTAACTCCTCATCAGGGACTAAAGTCCCTTTAAAAAAGAAAATTGGGAATGCTGTCAAGGGGTTCTGAGTTGCAGAGCAGGGAGAAAAGGGAACTCATTTAATAGTATCTATTTTCTCAATAAATTGTGAATTGAAGTCCTATGCTGAGATGGTTAGGTAAGGGAACTATGAGAGATTTGAGGAGAGAAAAGAAGAACCATAACAACCCTGTTGAAGGAGTTGGAGAAACTCATTTTGGGAGGAACAAAGGATTGCCATGCATCACTGTTCTGTTTGTTTAGAGACAGGGATGAAGATCTAAGAGGGAGTCTTTGGTAGAGCAATTGGTGCTTGCAGAGAAGGAAAAAAAGAGGCACAATGGGAAGACTTGAAGCACAGGAGTATTAATACCCCAAGAGTAGGCTCCTATGTCATTATGTCTCTATGACTGTATATATAATCAAGAGTTTTTTGTTCAGTTGTTTCAGTAAAATACTAGAGTGGAGGGGAAGCTGAGTGGCTCAGTGAATTGAGAACCAGATTTAGAGATGGGAGGACCTATGTTCAAATCTAGTCTCGGACATGTCCTAACTGTGTGACCCCTAGGCAAGTCACTTAACTCCCATTGACTAGCTCTTACCACTCTTCTGCCTTGGAACCAATACACAGTGTTTTTTCTAAGACAGAAGGTAAAGGTTTAAAAAAATACTGGAGTGCTTTGCCATTTCCTTCTCCAGATCATCCTCCAGATGAGGAAACTGAGGAAAATAAGGTTAAATGACTTGCCCAGGGTCATACAACATGTAAATGGCTGAGACTGGATTTGTACTTGGGTCTTCCTGAGTCGAGGTCCAATATTCTCTCTGCTGTGCCATCTAGCTGCCTTGTAATCAACAGACCTCAATGCAATTCCCACTTTTACCACTTAGCTCTGAGTTCTTGGATAAATCATTTAACTCCTTTGTACCTTAATTTCCTCATCTGTAGAAGAAGAATATGAATTGTACTACTAGCCTCAGAGGATTGCTTTGAGGATCAAATGAGATACTTACTATAAGGTATTTACTAACCATAAAACACTCTATCAATGTAAACTATTATTAAAGTATGTGCAGAACTTCTCATTTTTATCTAATGGAAATTTTAAGAGTTCAATAGCATTAGGGGCTCCTTGTCCATTGAAAAACCTTCAAGGCTCCAAAGGAATGGCAGTAGAATAGTGGAAAAACAGCCAATGAAAATGGTATTTCAGGAAAAGAGGAGCTGGCTCAGGACTCTCTCAAATCAGATTCTAGATTCTAGATTGGTCACCTATTAGACCTACACACACAGCTAACCTAGTGTCTGATGTCCTCCAGCATCCCAAAGTCATTTACCTTCACACAGCCTCAGGTTCCCACCTTCTACATTGATAATGGAAATCATTAAAAGGTTTTACAGAAATCACAATTTGAATTTGAATCATAAACCTGGAAAGCACTTTAGAGATGTCCTAATAGGGTATTAATCTTTTTTTTGCATTGTGTATGCATTTGGCTCTCTGAAAGAGTATAGATGCCTTATCAGAATGTTTTAAAAGCATAGAATCAAAAACATTGGATTACAAAGGAAGCCATAAAATATATAGTTATCAAAATATTAAAGAAAAAAGTACATATGACATAGGCTAAGAACCCTTGATCTAGCTCATCCTTCCAATTTTATAAAAGAGAAGTCTGAGACCCACAGAATAAGTGATTTTGCCCAAGGCCACATAGTTAATGGGGCAGAATTGGGACTAGAACCCAAGTACTCAGCTTCCCAGACCTGGACTTTTTCTATAACACATATGAGTTCATGAAATCATTTCCTGAGGTTCTCCAAAGTATAGCCCTTTATTCCCAGTTTGATGAGGAACAGAAGCCCAGGAAAGTTCCATAAACCATCTGCAGGCTAGGAAACATCAGGTCCTTGTTTTATAAAAAGACAGTAGCTGCTGCTCACAGCTTTATTTAAAGGCACCTCCCAGAGCCACTTACTTCCCTGGTTCTCCAATGCTTGGAAGTAGGTCACTCTTTATCACTTTCTGTCTTTTAACATATGTTCTTCCAGGGACGCTTGCTGTGGTTTGAAAAGACACAAAGAAAGATGTCACTAGATTGAACTTCAATTAACAATGCTTTGGCTGTTTCTTAGCTCACAGAGAGGGGCTAGGACCTCTGGAATGATGCTGTATTTGGAGAGATGGGTGAAGGAAGAAGTCAGATGAAGCTGAAACAAAGCCTGCCCTAAATAGAGTTCAGGTAGGAAGTGACTTGAAGGACTACTGAGTCTACTAGAGACCAACAGTTGTTACCCCCAACTAGCCATGCCATTGTTTTTCCCTTCTTTCTCACTCAAAACTCCAACTTATGAAATAGGCCATGAATCCTAAATATAACTGGAAATCCAATATTAGATCTTGAAGCCTATTAGATTTCCAAGCCAATATACCCTATCATACTTCCTCTGCATCACACATCATAATTGGGATATACTAGGATTGCCATCAGCCAATGGAAAACAGTGGGCAGTAGGATGTCCTTTAAGGGTGTTCTTTGGCCTTAGACTCTCTAAATCAACTACATTTCCCCTACATTGGCATCCCCAAACCCCCGAGTGATTTCAAAGCTTCTTGGAAGATGCAAACTAAAATTCAGAATAATCAGGTACTCAACTAAGATTTGCCAATGAACAGTTAGGTGACCTTGGAAAATCCTCTTTGGGCCTCAGAATCTATAGCTATTAAATAGAAAAGTTAGACTAACTAACCTCAGAGGTCTCTTCCAGCTCTAACCATCTAAGATTTTACACTGTCTATAAACCTCCTTTCAAAAAAAAAAAGGCTGGAATTCCTGGAACAGACAATGCCTGGGTCTGGGTGAGAAGAGGGAGGCTTTATTTCCAGAATGCTCCTGATAAAATGTACATTATTGCTTGGAAACCCAATTAAAAATCTTTTCAGGGGCTGAGTTTATCTTGAAATATCATTAGTACTATAGGTTCATAAGGAATGAGATTATAGAGTAAGTATAGTTGACTGAAAGAGAAATTAAGGGGTCTGGGATACTTGGACAAATTTAAGGTTGGAATGTAGGCAACAATTCAAGTCAGGCTAAGGAAAGCATTGAGTATTGAATATTCAACAACCTTTTTATTCATTGTTGGTTTTGTTCAGTCTTTTTAGTCTTTGTGGCCCCACTTGGGGATTTCTTGGCAGAGAGATAGAAGTGATTTGCTATTTCCTTCTCCAGATCAATTTAGAGATGAGGAAACTGAGGCAAACAAGGTTAAATGACTTACTCAAGGTCACAATGCTAGGTTTCTGAGGCTAGGTTTGAACTCAGATCTTCTCAAGTCAGGACCAAAACTCTATCTACTGTACACTTAGCTGCCCAAGTTTTCATTAAAAAACTACAATTCCTGCTACCATTTTCTGTGAAAATTCTCTTTCTGAGGCATTTCCTTATTCAGAATCTTTCAGTAGCTCCCTGTTAACATCAGGATGAAGGCACACTTCATGAACCTCACATTTAAGGCCCCCTACAACTTGATGCTTGTCCACTCTTACATCTTTATTTCATGCTACTCTGCTTCATGAACTCTGTCTAATTCCAATTAAATTCCTAATTATATTATTAATCATTTTCTCAATTCACCATCTTATCTTCTACTCTCATGTATTTGCACAGGCTGCCCCTGAGGCTGAAATACATTGTCCCTTCATCTTTATAATTCAGAATGTTTTTAGTCCTCTAAGTCTCATTTCAGTTGCCACCTCTTCTGGGAAGTCTTCCCGGATACAGTGGTTAGCCCTCTCACCCTTCTTCAATTACCTTGTATTTAACTAATCTTTGTATATATTATATACCCTATTAGAATTCAAGTTATTCAAGGGTAGATGCTTGTGTTTATATCTCCCCCACTAACCCCACCTCACCCACTGTCCAGAACAGCACCTTAAAGTTAGAGGATATTTAACAAATATTTGTGGATTGCTAACATCACAGTCATTTGAGAGCTGGAGGAAAACTTCATGAATAATGTACCTTTTTATGGGATCTTTGGAAAATGGGTAAGTGATAAGAATAGAAAATGGCATAAGCCACAGAGATGAAAATCTGTAAGATGTCTTTGGAGTACAGTGGATAGGGCAGGCCAGTTTGACTGGAGTACAAAATACATGAGTGGGATATTATGAAATTAGGTTAGAGAATTAAAGTGGAGCCAGATTCTGGGTGATATTAGATGCCAAGCTAATAAGCTTGCACTTTTTTGAGTAGGCAATTGGAATCCATTTAAATTTTTAAGCCTTGGATTTTATAGGCAATAGAGAGATAGATAAACAGACAGATAGATAGAGAATCTGTTTAATGTTTACTGTCTTATTCACTATCCTAAGCATTGGGGATACAAATAAGCCAATCCCTGGTCTCAATAAACTTGAATTCTAATAGGGAAAAACTAACATAATGGGAAGCCAGAAAATTGAAGGAAAAGGTGGGGGGGATTTTGTATAGATAGCAGGGAAGTGGCATGAAGACATGATTGTGGGCAAATAAATATTCACTTATCAGAACACAGCATCCCAGAAGATGAGTCAAGATTCTTGTGGAGGAGAGATGGAAATAAAGTATATGATCTAGTTTATATATAAAGAAGATTCATTGGGGGGCAGCTGTGTAGCTCAGTGGATTGAGAGCCAGGCCTAGAGATGGGAAATCCTAGGTTCAAATCTGGCCTCCATCACTTCCCAGTTATGTGATCCTGGGCAAGTCATTTAACCTCCATTGCCTAGCTCTTACCACTCTTCTGCCTTGGAACCAATACACAGTATTGATTCCAAGATGGAAGGTAAGGGTTTAGTAAATGAATGAATGAATGAATGAATGAATAAAGAAATAAAGAAATAAAATAAAGAAGATTCATTGGACAATGGTGTGTAAAATGAATTGGGGGGTGAGACTAAATTCAGAGAGAATTGTTAGAAAGTCACTGAGGTTTCCTTCATATGAGATAAGAAGAATCCTAAAAAGAGTGGCAGCAACAAAAATTGAGAGAAAAAGAGATGTGTGAGAAAAGAATCAAAGCATTCTAAATTTAGAACCAGAAGGGCTATAGAAGATATCTAGTCCATCTTCTGTATTACATAGATGAAGTTCAAAGAGCACAAATTGTACATAAAGTGTCATATCATGATTTGAACTTGAGTCTTCTTAATTCCAAGTCCAGCTATCCATTATGCCATACTACTATTATAGTCTCTTTTGTATTGTTTGAAGCCTGGAAGGCTTCCCAGGATGGAAGTACAGCAGCTACTTTGGGACAGACAGATGGCATATTAGAACAAGGCCAGGAGTCAGGATGATCTGAGTTCCCATCTCACCTCCAACACTTCCTAGCTGTTTAATCCCAAGTAAGTCACTTAGCTTCAGTTTCCTTTTTTTCTTTTTCTTTTCTTTCTATTAATTAATTAATTAATTCAGTTTGTAAATAAAAATAAAAAAAAATAATTTAATTCAGTTTGCTCTGCATCAATTCCTGGAGGTCTTTCCAGTTCACATGGAAATCCTTCAGTTCATCATTCCTTTCAGCACAATAGTATTCCATCACCATCAAATAGCACAATTTGTTCAGCCATTCCCCAATCAATGGACACCCCCTCATTTTCCAATTTTTGGCCACCACAAAGACCGCAGCTATAAATATTTTTGTACAAGTATTTTTCCTTATTATCTCTCTGGAGTATAAACCCAGCAGTGGTATAAACAGATCAATGGGCAGATAATCTTTTAAAGCCCTTTTATGGTTGGATGGTTGGATCAATTTACAACTCCACCAGCAATGCATTAGTGTCCCAATTTTGCCACATCCCCTCCAACATTTATCACTTTCCTTTGCTACTATATTGGACAATTTGCTAGGTGTGAAGTGATACCTCAGAGTTATTTTTATTTGCATTTCTCTAATCAAAAGGGATTTAGATCATTTTTTCATATACTTATTGATAGATTTTATTTCTTCATCTGAAAAGTGCCTATTCATGTCCCTTGACCGTTTATCAATTGGGAAAAGGTTTGATTTTTTGTAAATTTGACTTAGTTCCTTATATTTTTTTGAAATCAAACCTTTTTCAGACTTTTGTTCTAAATTTTTCTCCCCATTTTGTTGCTTTGCTTATAATTGTGGTTACATGCTGGGGCCATCAAGCCATGATATTTTGACATGGTCACTCATGGAAACCAGGAGGTCACACAGTGGCTTCTAGAAAGGATGGAGATATCCACTCTGCCCTCCTCTGTGTGACTTCTCTCACTAATATCCCCTTATTATTGGAATAGCTCTTAGCCCCAGGAAAAATAGATGAGAGCAACATGCTTACAGGGTTAATACAGATGTCCCACTCTGTTCCTCCCAGAATATCACCAGGAGATCCCACTTAAAAAATTAAACCTAAGGTATCTTATATATCCACTTAGATAGAGCCCTCTTTTCTAGGCATAAAACTTCTGGCAAATCTGTGCTCACAATTCCCCAAACTAAAGCTGGACCACGTTGATTCTACCCTCTGACCCCTCACTTAGCAACAGTGTTTTGTTGACTATCTCCTTAGGCTTTGTGTTTGTTGTTAGGATCTATGGAAACATGCATGTTGAAAATGAAACTGTGTGCCAAGTAGATATGTGATCATGAGGGTATAAAATAAGCCAAGCCTCAGCCAAGGTGGAGCAGTTTTTCCTATGAAACCTGTGCTGCAGGTTGAATACAAAAGCCATATCCCATTCATCATTCACCACCACACCTAGTCAACAACTCCCAAAGACATGGACAGGACAGGTCCTAGAAACCCTGGCAATTACATGGTTTTGTTTGTACAAAACCTTTTTAATTTGATATAGTCAAAATCATTCATTTTACATTTTGTAGTGTTCTCTATCTCTTCCTTGGTCTTAATTTCCTTCCTTTCCCACAGATCTGACAAGTATACTATTTATTGTTCACCTAATTTATTTATGATTTCACTCTTTATATTTAAGTCATTTACCTATTTTGAATTTATCATGGTATAGGGTATGAGAAATTGATCTAAACCTGATTTTCCCCATATTTTTCCCCAATTTTCCCAGTGGTTTTTGTCAAATAGTGAGTTCTTGTCCCAAAATCTGGAATCCTTGAGTTTATTGAACATTATCTTGCTTAGGGCATTTACCCCAAGTCTATTTCATTGATCCTTCCTTCTGTCTCTTAGCCAGTACTGTATTATTTTGATGGCCACTACTTTATAATTCAGTTTAATATCTTAGCTTCAGTTTTCTTATCTATAAAATGAGGATAATAATCTTCCTCCCAGGATTATTTTGGGGATCAAATGAGACAATCATTGTAAAGTGCTTAGAATAGTGCCTGGCACATAGTAAGTTCTATATAAATGTTAGTTATTATTATTTACTCATGGATCTATTTCACTACTGATCAAAACACAAGCTTTTTTAAATGCTCTTTTTCTGACATAGGAAAGTTCATCCCTCCTTAGACAACCTGTTTCCAGCCCACCAGTGGTTCCCCATATAGATGCTAGACTTAGTGTGGGCACCCAAAGAGTATTAATCCTTTTATACTTCAGAATTCCCATTCTCAACCAATTCACAGCCTTGGCTTTCCTGAGAACATGGGTTATAGGCATGGATCATCGTTCCCAGTAACCAATTAGATGTGGAATAAGGGATGAGGAGAAATAAAATATGATCCTAAAGTAATGGGCATCATTATCTAGGATGATGATGATGACACCATTGAGAGAAATTTGGGGAAATAAAAAAGAGGTAGTACTTTATGAGATTTATGAATAATGAATTTGTGTTGCTGTTGGGAAGCCAGGTAGAGATGTTTAGTAGTCTATAGATAATACAAATTTAAATCTTTGGAGAAGTTAGGGCTGAAGGCCCAAGTTTGCAAGTTATTTGTTGAGACGAGATAGTTGAAGTCATAGATGTGGATAAAATAATCAAAGAGGGTGTAGAAAAAGAACAGAAGAGAGCAATTGAATGTAATTCAACAAACATTCCATGCCTACTGTGTGCAAGATATTATGCTAGAGACTGAGAAAATAAAGACAAAAATCCCAATCTAGGAGGGTTTGTAACTTAAAGAGGCAGAGAGATACACAAATTGCTGACACCAGGAAAGTGTGGTAAAGTGCAAAGGAAAAGGAATTTGCTTTGAGAATTCTTTATCAAGGGAATGGAAGGAAAAAGATAGGCTATCAAAGGAGACAGAAAAGGAACAATGTGATAGGCTATGACCAAGCTGATACACATTATAAAGGAGGGAGGAGATTTGAAGGAGCAGTTGGGATCTCAAAAGGGAAGTTCCTAGGCTGCAATGCTTATACAATTTCAAAGGGAAAATCTTTAGCCTGTAGAACAAATAGGATTACAAGCCCCTGGAGGCTGGGGATTCTGATGACAGTAAGTCCCTGCCAGTAGGCAACTGGAACATGAAGGTCTCTTTGTTTCAAGCTTAAAGGAAGGTTTTGCATTGGTGATTGATTCCTAGCAAACTCCAACTCTATGAAAAGCCCCAGAGAGCTAATTTCTGCCTCCTCTGAACTGGTGATTCTCTTATATGGCTTAGGTCTGTAACCATCTACTAGGTGATAACTGTCTATATGTGGGGAAAAGAGACAAGAGGAATTCACTACTAACCTGAACCAGAACCAGCACCACTAGAGGATTGTCACTATTTATCCTTACTCTGTTGTTAACAACTATATCCTTATAAACTAGATAAACCTATCCTTTTTATACTTTGTTTTTGGTGAGTTAATTATTTATGCCAATACTTGAGCTTAGTACAACTTCCTAAACCTCCCAGCAGAAGTAGCTAGGGGCATAAGAAGAGAGTCTCTTAGAATAAGTCAGTGACCCTGACTGAAACTATGTGAAGACAGTGTCAAATACTACATAGAGGTCAAAGAGAATAAAGAATAGAGAGAAGAGAATAAAGAAAAGGAAAGGACAAAGAACTCATTATTAACTTTGAACAGGGAGGTTCATATAAAATGGTAGAACAGAAATTATATGACAAAGGGATGAGAAGAGAGTTAGTTCATAATGACAAAACTGGGTTCTTTCCAGGCCAGCTGAAAGAGCAATTTATCATTGTCCTTGGTGCTGATTGAACTCTCCCTGGTCTAAGTGAGCAGAGGAAGGGGGTATGCATGAGAAAAGTCCCTAAAGAAGCAAGGATTCTAATCTAAATGCAAGCTGGACAACATTAGTAATTAGGCAGATGATCAGTATGGGTCAGAGGGAAGAGGCAGGGCTTGGGGTGGGGGTGGGGAAGTAGAGTCAGACTCAAGCATTGAAAGATCCTGAGAGGTGAAAGCTGAGGTCCAGTGTTGAGGCTTCACGTATTTGTTACTTGGAAAATAACAAGGAATCGCACTAGATGAATTCTGTGGCAGGTGTGTATTTTTATATCAGTCAGTTTGCAGCCAACACCTCCCCTCAGTTTTTTCTAAAATTTCTTCATCTGGACAACTCTCTCACTGACCTAATTGTTTTTCAAGGCAAGGAAGGAATCAACTCATACAAAAAAGAGGCGGAGGCAGTTGTTGTTGTTGTTCAGTTGTTTTAGTCATGTCAGATTTTTTGTGACCCCATTTGGCATTTTCTTGGCAAAGATATTGGAATACGTTGCCATCTCCTTTTGTAGTTCATTTGACAGGTGAGGAAACTGAGGCAAACAGAGGTAAGTGACTTGCCCCATGTCTGAGGCCAGATTTGAATTCAGAAAGATAAATCTTCCTAACTCCACGTCCAAAATTCTATGGACTATGCATCTAGCTGCCTTAGGCAGTTTGAATAGATTTATCTTCCCAAATGTTTGACAATGAGTATGAGAAATATAATACAGTAGAAAGAACAGGATCAAGGTCAAGGGGAAAAAAAGTTTTTTTTTTAATTGAAGAGGGTTGGGAAAGATAGAAACTTGAGATAGAAATGTAGAAACAAATGATGAGTGAGATTAAACATTCAAAGGAGAAAAGAGATGATCACTAGAAATGAGTACTGGGTAGATTAGAGGGGATAGCTTTTTTTGCATCACCAGGGTAATTTCATAAGGGCACAATAATGCAGACTAAGAATGAAGTGGCAAATGGAGTTTCTGTGACATGAAGAAGGAAAAAAGGCCTACTTTAAAGGAAAAGAAAGGTTTGTCAAAAACCTCTCCTTTCAATATTGCCTTGGGCCAGCCCTAAGTTGAAGCAACTGTTGGAATTATAGGCCAAGTTGAGAGTCAAACAATATCCTTCCATTTTGCAGCTACAAATCTCCTTTCAGTTATCATGTGCCACCATCAAAAGATTGGCTTATTCATGTTAGTGGCCTTTTGCCCTTTAACTGTGCCTTCCTAGTAGAGAACAGGGCAGTTGACTCATATCAGTTTCACAATATGCAGAAAACCCTGAGAGTTTAAAAAATAAAAGAAAATAACCAATTATTGCATAAAATTTATTTGTACAAGTTTTATATATAACTAGGTTCTGTTTTCACTTTTTAATTGAGTAAATATTGGGAAACACCCCACACAACTAGGTCAAGCTGTAATCTTGAATTCAAAAGCCTTGTTGAGAGAACAGCATGACCCATTATGATATACCTTCCCAACCACAGAGATTACTACCTGCACATATAATCATTATAATTTGTTATTTGTGTGTGCAGCCCTAGAAAATAATAAACTTAATCATACATGGGGAATAGGGTTGAGAATAGAATTGAGTAGGAGTTAGAAATGCCTGGAAGTAAAATCTTAGGTTAAGGAATTCCCTTGGAGGTTCTCTTCATAAGGAATATATTTATTGAATACTCTTAATTCCATATCTTTCCTAGTTCTCTGTAATTACACTTAAGCTAGGGCATTCAATCTTAGAATTTTTGTCACTTGGAAATTCATAAGGGTCTTATAATGGATTTCTCTAAATACGGATAGGACAGGAGATGAAGGGGGTCATATATAGTTACCTGTCTTCCACAATTCCAGTTTAAATCTTGACTCTATAACCCTGGGAAAGTCTCTTGATCTTGCTGAACCACATTTCTTAATTTGCAAAGGAATCTGACTAGATGACTTTAAAGTATCTTTAATTCCTATGATCTTAGTCTGTATTATGCTTATTCACTCAGGGTACCATCTTGTTTCCTTCTGACTGGCTATTTGTAGATTCTCTTTATCCTCAGTATCCAGTTTTCTACCAATATGCATATCCATCTGGGAACAAGCTGTGAGTTTCATTTCTTTTCCTAAATCCTCCAAAGAAATTTGCTTTCCCTGAGTTCCAGTTTCAGATGGGGATATTTACAAATAAACCTTTAGGAAACTGAGATAAAAACAACACAACCAATGGACCAAATGAAAGAGTCACAGAGTAGTTTTCTGAGTTAATTCCATTTCTAAACAATGGTAACCTAAGCAATAGCCTAGAATAGTTTTTGGAAGGACTTATTTTAGTAACATTTGGATACTCAAATTCTAGAAGTCCCTGTTTCCTAATTCTGTCCTGTTCTATCTAGCATTTTCTCCTACTCAGTCCTTTCATCTTAGCATTTTTACAAACAGATATATCCCCTCCCCCCACCATACACACATACATTATTCCTTCTTTCTGACCTGTTGTATTTGGGGAGAAAGGAGGATGCTAGATACAATATAAATATTTACATATCTATTGTACCTCTACAATATAGATATATACATTATATACATACAGAGCTTGGAGAAATACTAGAAATAGACAATGTACAATGGTCCCAGAGAAAGAACTGTTGAACCTTTGGCAAATTGGGCAATACGTTTGATGATCTCAACCCTCTCTATGAAATAAAAAAATCATTTAAAAACCCAATATTCTTTCCAGTGATATTATGTAGTTTCATATAATGAGATACCACATTCTTAAATGAATAGAAATTGTAATCCACCCAAAGGTAATGGAGAGACACATGGTAAGTATAAATCATCTATAATAGATTACTAGTGATGAATTCCATATCATAAGTGGCATAAAAGATAGCATTAAAAAGACATATAATCAGAAAAGGTAATTGGTTAGTCATATAATTAGAATAAAGGTTAATATATGGATAAAATATCTAGAGAATAAATCTAGAGAAAATTGACCCTGTAACCCAGCATGTTGGAGGATTTATGAGAAAAATTAATTAGGATGAGTTGGCATGTGTGATTTATGATATGGCTTTTTGGAAGTAAGGGAGAGGCCATGGATACATTAAAGTATGGAAGTTTGTCTGAACCCTAGAGGTTTCATACTTAGAATATAGGTTTTCCCTTCCCCTTTCTAAGGAATCATTTTGCTATAAGCCTCTATTCTTGGTGGTATATTGAAAAACGTTGAAGTAGAATGAGGGTCAGCCTTACTGGGCAGCAGACTAGCTAGCCTTCTAGGTTATATGATATGGGGGAATTATAGGATTATCAAAGAAGTAAACCTGGGAGAAAAAAAAACTTGAAGACTGGTTAGTTTAACAGATCAGGAAACTGAGGCCCTGAGAAACTAGATTAATTTGTTCAAGTTCACACAATTAGTAAAGCCAAGGTAGGCATTATTATCCCCATTTTGCAGCTGAGGTAAACAGAAGTGAATTATATTTCTTGGATAAGTCAGATGAATAATTGATGGTATCTGGTGACATCTGATCTCAGTTTAGTCCATAGGGTCACATTTTCCAAATTCCTTTTTACCAGCACATACTTCTCCTTTCTCTAAACTCCTGAAGCACATCACATTCAGACTAATCAATACTTATATATTGCTGGGCTCACTCTACTCTTAAGCTCTCTACTATTGTATTGTTACTTTTTTGTGTGATCCAAAGCATTGATTAATTGTTATAGAAAGTTCCACATTTGTATCCTTTATGATTGAATCATTATTATTTTTTTTTGAGGAGGGAGAGAAGCATTCAGACTGCTCATTTCATTGGCCTAGGTACTCTCAGTGAATGGGAGATGGAATTGGACCTGTTATTTTATTGGCATAGAGAATTTCCATTGAGTAAACTTCCTCTACAATATAAAATGACACAGGCTTTGAGATTTAGTCTTAGAGAGTTGCCTCAGACATTGAAGGGTTAAATGACTTCCCCAGGACCAAATCCGGGTAGATGTTAGAAATGTACCTTGAACTGAGGTCTTCCTGAAGCTGAAACTGACTCTCCAGACATTTTGCTATACTACCTGTGTTACATAACTCATGTATGACTCATCATCTAAACTGGAGTCTCCCTGAAGACAAAGTTCATGTCTTATAGTTCTTTATATTTTCCACAGTGTCTGGCATGCACCATATGCACTTAATAAATGATTTATTGAATAAGAGCATGGGATGGGATCAGTGCTTCAGAGAAGCCAAGTTAAATTTTAGATGCATGGCACTCCTGATCTCAACTTCCCCAAGTTACAACCACTCTAACACATTCAGGCCCACTCTATAATACCAATTTAAATTCCAGCTCTGGTTTCTGGGCAACGACAAGAACAGAAAATTGGTCTCTCATGTTCATTTTATAAGCACCTCCTTTCCTGAATCCCTCAAGTGACAAAACACATGATACAGCATAAAATATATACCACTCTATCCTTCAGGCACAGACTATCTTTCAACACATCATCACAAATACTGTACTGATGTTAACCATCCCCTAACTTACTGGAAATGACTGCATCAATCTACTTCTTCTCTGGTTGCCACACAGTGATATAAGAGATGATTTATTTAAAGGAAGCCTGTAGCAAACAGTTACAGCCTGCATGATTTTCTTGGTGTCCTCCTTGATTTGCTACAAAAACATTTTCTTGTCCCAGTTAATGATGGATTTTGACGGAAATTACTTCCTTTCATTCAAAGCCAGCCTTAGGGACTGTCTCCTGACTTCTTTTGTTTGAGGAAAAATTCCTTAGGTCAAGGCTGACCCTCAACAAATTCTGAAGTAGTTGCTTTATTATAGTGTCTTACCTCTTCCACCTTTCAGAGGTCTCCTACCCACAAACTACCAATACTATGCTCTTGGCAATCAATGTAATAAACTTTTGAGGGATAATGACTTAGGATGATTTACACCAAGCATAGAGCTTTGGATATGGAATCAGGAAGACCTGAATTCTTATAATACCTCAACTGGATTACTCTGGAGATGCCAAAGATAAGACGTGCCTCTCCAGAATAAAATTCCAAGGTGTCAACTAAGGTTTTGTGTGTGTGTGTGTGTGTGTGTGTGTGTGTGTGTGTGTGTGTGTGTGTTTGAAGGGTCAGCAAACAGTAGCTGCTCTATTTATACAGCCCCTCCTCAAACATCAGTCCCTATCTTTGACCTCCCAGGTACAAGCCTAGGTACACACCCAGATAAAAGCATGCTCAGTTCAGGTTTCTGGAGCTTTAGGATTTCTTAGTCTTTTTCACTAAGGATAAACTGAGGGCTGATTCCTGTTGCTTCCTAAACTTTTGAGTGAATGATGTGCCCATGATGTAGACAATGGTAGGTCAGAATCAGGCTCATTGTCAGGCAGGGGCAGTCATTGATAGCTGGGAGGGGGTATAAGTGTGTATTTGTATAAACATACAAATGATATGTGTGTGTGTGTAAATTCTATCCATACAATACCTATATAAATACAGTAAAAGAGTTTTAGGAGATACTTATAATAGCTTTTTTTTGTAGTAGTAAGGAACTAGAAACTGAGAGAGTACCCATCAATTGGGGAATGGTTGAACAAAGTATGGCGTGTCCATGTTGTAAGAAATGAGGAAAGGAATGATTTTAGAAAAGCATGCCATTTATAGATGATATACAATAGAGTAAGCAGAAACAAGAACTATTTATGTAATAGCAATGACATTATAAAATTAAATACCTCTAAAACGTTTAAGAATTCTAGTCAGCACAATGACCAACCATGATTCCAGAGGTCTCAGAAAGAAATAAACCATCCCTATCCTGATAAGAAACATGGTTGACACAAGACACAGAATGGAACATGAGTATTTTGAAATTTTAATTTTGAGCTCCATGAGAGTGGGCTGTTTTTGCCTTTCTTTAGATCCCTAGAACTTAGCACAATTCCTGGCACATAGCAGGCCCTAAATAAATGCTTTTTGACTTGGATATGGCCTACTCAAGAACTTGTTTTCTGAATGCATATATATTAAAGGGTTTGTTTTGCCTTTATTTTTCAACGAGGAGATTAGGAAGAAAATAAAAGTAAAATGCTGCTATTGAAGGAAAAGGATTAGGGAATAATGTCATAAATGACAATTTCACAAAAGGTTCTCTTTCAGAAATAAGAACTTTATAATATCCTCACCAGATGAAGACAGGGGCTATTGTCTATAACTAGCATGAAAGACATCTTGTGTTGGTGTATCCCTTGGGTGAAGGCTCACACTGCTGGGTGAAGGGACCTTTGTTCCATAACTTCTCCCAGTGACAAGAAATTTTCCTATTCCTCTGGAGGATTCAGTGTCTGGGATGATGAGCTCTGGCTCACAACTAGGTAGGACTAATCAGGGAAAACTGATCTTTGAGCTGACTTTGAAAGATGTCAGAGCTTGGTTTGGTTGGAAGAGAGGGAGAATATCTCAACCTTAGAAAATGCAAAAGGGCCATTGAGAAAAATACATCAATTACTTTTTGGAGTTCTGCTAAGCATAATATGTGGTGGGGAGAAGACAATGGAGGTGTCAGAGGTGTGCAGAACACAGGTTTGAGGATAAGTGAGGTTCTGTACCTCAAGTGAAGAGAAGGGATGAGGAAAAGACATTCACTTATAGTTTGTTTCTTCTGTAGTAAGAACCACAAAATCTAGAAATTAAATTCAGATCCATAAGTACTTATGGGAGAGGTATTGAGGAGTAGTGGATGGTCAGTCAGCATGCCTTGAAGCCAAGAAGACTGAAGTTCAACTTCAAATCAATTCTGACACAAAATGGCTGTATGACCCTGAGCAAATCACTTAATCTTTCAGGTCTCTAGGCAATTCTCTAAGACTCCAAGTGGAAGAAAAGTTGCTGATCTTCATTGGTAGAGGAAATTTCCTCACTTGAGAGTTCCGTGTACCAGGAAATTTTAGGCTCTGTCCCTATCCCTAAATTGAAGACCTATTGTGTATTCAACATTGAACATGAGGGACCACTGTGTATTAAGGTTGCTTTAAGCTCTTCTTTATGGCGAAGCAAAAGAACCACATTGGGTTGCTTTTCTTATGCTAGTTTTATCAGTGTCGATCATAAATGTCTGACTCAGTTCTTTCATTCAGTCACATTCTAAAATGGACACTTTAGAAATGCATTTGTTTCCAAAAAACAAAAATGTAAAAAATAAATCTCCTTGAAGACAACCATGAGAACTCAGTGTTCTAGTTATTGGTTTTGTTAATGAGAAGATGATGTTCTAGCAACTCAGAGATAATCAGCAAAAACTTAACTATGAAGACAATGCATAGCCAACTTGCAGAATGTGGTTGAACATCTAAAAAAGCCAACTTTCACAGTGCTGAGAGGCTAAACAATGGCTCTGCTGCTTTAGCTAAAATATTTGACTAATAAGAACACTCTATCCTCCTCTATGCTAGATAAGAAAGTAATCTTTATTTGGATTTTCTGGGACATTTAATTTTTCTTCAGTGTCATTATATATATATACATATATATATATATATAAAATATAATATATAAAGATATTTTATTTATTTATATTTGTAGTTATTATTATATAATATATTATAATTATATATTTATAAATATTAAAATATATATATAAATATATAAACTATTTTCTTCATCTAGTCCTTTAAAAATTCCTAATCTTATGGCATATGAAATACTGTGTTGCATACTTGGGTATACAAAAATAAGAGGTAAATCTTTTCCTCAAAGAGCTTACTAGCTAATAAATAAAATTCAATATATATATATATATATACATATATATAGAAATATAATTAGAATAAAATATGAATAAAAAGTATAAAATGCTATGAAACCAGGTAAAGGAGAAATCAATTCCATCTAGTGAGATTGAGGAAGGTTTGATGGGGGAATTACCATTTGTGCTTACCCTTGAAAGATAGATAAGAAGATATCTGCAAGTAGAGACAGTGGATGGAGTGGAGAAAGGTTTAGGACAAGACAGTACTACAATCATGGGAAATAGTATAAACAAATATAGAAAAATATGGGACTATTTCCCAACACTGTCATCACAAAGTAAAAGAAAATGTCAGATTTTTCAGACATATCTTGATGATGCCATCAAAATGCTACCTACATGAAATTGACAAAGTAACAAAATTTAAGAGTATGGAAGAGAATGTTCTAAGAGAATATAAGCAGTCAGGACAAGTAGTTCTATTTATGCCCACTTTATGGCATAGTAAGTCAAATACTGAATTTGTGGTCATGAGATGTGGGTTCTAGTCCTGGATTGGCCATTAAGTACCTGTGTGACCTTGGCATATCACTTCATATCTCTGGGCCTTGTTTCCATAAGGTTTAATGCGAGTTGTTAAGGACATATAATTTATAAGGTTCTTTCCAGTTCTGAAATGCTATGGTTGTACAAACATACTAATAATAATTATTAGTAGTAGTATTTATATAGTAATTTAATTTTTGCAGTGCACTATACTTATATTACCTCTAATATTTACAGTAATCCTGTGAGGTGGGTGCTATTATTATCTGAACTTTACAAAAGAGGAAACTGAGGATGATTGTGGTAAAAATACAAATTCAGGTGTTTAATTAATACTTACTCTATGTGTAAGGGGGGAAAGGGGTTTATTTTTTAAAGGGTTGAACTTATATTTTATAAGTGTGGTCACCAGGAATTTTAATTAATTCTAAAGAGATTTTTATTTATAATATCATTATAAAATGTAGAAAGAGTAAAGCAAGAAATCAGAGAGAGGATAAGGTAAGAAATCTAGCCTCAGCACTAAGTAATTTATCTCTGTCCCCCACCCCCACCCCCACCCCCACAGGGAAAGTTAGTTTCAGTTGGCCTCAGCAAAGTCAAGGACCTGGGGAAGCCTCTCTCAAGAGTAGGTCTTATCAACTTCTGGTCAAGATGGTGGATTAGAAGCAGCAAAATTTCAGACCTCAGAAAATCCTTCCTTACTGATCACAAACCGATTGCTCCTAGGACACTAAAATTCAAACTGAACAACAGGACAGACCCGGGGAACCCTCCTCCTGGACCTGGATCAAAAGGTACGGCCCCCCAAAAGCCAGAACCATAGAACACTCGGATCTAAGGGGTAGGCAGAAGGAAGGTCCCAGGACCCATCCCCCACAACACAGAGTGCTGAGCCCGCAGCAGCAACGGGAACCTCAGGGCTGGCAAAAGGGCCTCGGGGCTGGCTATTGTGAAGGACTCACCTTGAAAACAACCTAAGCCAGTCTCCAGGGCACCCAACACTGATGGCAGGGAAACATAGAGATAAGGGGGAAGCCTGTAGCCCCCTGGCTGGGTCGTTCCATCTGAGTATCAAGGGAGGTTCCAGCTTTAGGGCATCAGCTGAACCCAATTCCATCAGGAGCCCTCAGAGCTTCTGAAAAGACAGAAACCTCAAGGCTGGCAAAGGGTTGCTCTGAAGGGCTTACCTTGAAAGTAACCTGGGCCAGTCTCTGGGCATTCAACACAGACTGTAGAGGAGGAGTTTTTTTTTTTTTTTTTATTCAGGGATCATTTGGCCCACACCAACTGAACCCAATTCCATCAGGAGCCCTCAGAGCTTCTGAAAGAACAGAAACCTCAGGGCCGGCAACCCAGAGCGTGGAAGTAAGGCAGTGGAGAAGCAACAGGAGGGAACTGAGAGCAGTAACTCCCAAAACTCTGGCAGGCAGGGGAGGACAGAACCTGGGCCTCCCTGGGAAGACAGAACAGCTGCGGAGAAAGGACAATCTGCCTGGGGCTAAAGCCTCAGACTATCAGACAGATACATGAAGAACCAGTCCTCCTCACTCTGATTGAGATGGCAAACAGTACAGAAGCACAAAAACCTCCAAACACCAAGAAAAGCAAGAAGAAGGGGGTGACGTTGGACACATTTTATGGAGCAAAAATACAAAATACAGAGGAGATAGAAGAGGAAACACGAGCAAATGGTCTGATACCCTCCAAAGGAAATGGAAACTCTCCACAAACTCTTGAAGAATTTGAATCAGAAATAATCAAAAAGATGGAAGCCTTATGGCAGGAAAAGTGGGAAATAATGCAAAAGGAATTCACGCAACTACAAAACCGGTTTGAACAAACTGAAAAGGAAAACCAGGCTTTAAAGGTCAGAATCAGGCAACTGGAAGACAATGATCTTGCAAAAGAGCAAGAATTAATAAAGCAAAGCCAAAAGACCAAGAAATTAGAAGAGAACATAAACTATCTCACTGACAAGGTGATAGACTTGGAAAATAGAGGAAGGAGAGACAATCTGAGAATAATTGGCCTTCCAGAAAAACCAGAAATAAATAATAATCTCAACATTATAATACAAGATATCATCAAAGAAAACTGCCCAGAGATTCTAGAACAAGGGGGCAATACAAGCATTGAAAGAGTTCACAGAACATCTTCTACACTAAATCCCCAAAAGACAACTCCCAGGAATGTAATTGCCAAATTCCAAAGCTTTCAAGCAAAAGAAAAAAGCTTACAAGAAGCCAGAAAAAGATAATTTAGAAATAAAGGAATGCCAATCAGGGTCACACAAGACCTTGCAATTTCCACTCTGAATGACCGTAAGGCATGGAACATGATTTTCAGAAAGGAAAGAGAGCTGGGTCTTCAACCAAGAATCATCATCATGAATCTTCAACCAAGAATCAATCCATCAAAACTGACTATATACTTCCAGGGAAAAGTTTGGGCATTCAACAAAATAGAAGATTTCCAAGTTTTTGCTCTGTGGAAAGTTCGATATCTAAAAACAAAGAGGATGGAATACCTGAAAAGGTAAATATGAAGGAAAGGGAAAAGGAGAAAAATGCCATCTTTTTCTTTTATTCAAAATCTCTTCTATAAGAACTACATTTATATCAATTTATATATATTAATATGTGGGGAAAAATGTAATGTGTAACTCTCAAAAATTATATGCATCATCAGAGTAGTAAGATGAATCACACATAGGGAACGTTTGGGGCATCAAGATGATATGGAGAAAGGGGGGGGATAGAAAGGAAAAGGGAGAGAGGAATCATTGATGGTACTAAGATATACTCCAAGAAATGGGGGGGGGGGAGAAAAAAAAACAAAGACAAAAACAAAACTAAATAGAATAATCTTTCTCACACAAAGATACACATGGGAAGGGGAGGGGAAGAAAAGTCCTAGAAGAAGGAGAGGAAGAGAGTTTTTACTTATACCTTATTCTCAGTGAAATCAACTCTGAGAGGGAAGAGCATCCAGATCCATTGGGATCTTGAATTCTATCTTATCCAACAGGGGTAGGGAGAAGGGAAAACCAAGGGGGGTGGGGGGAAGGGAACACAAAAAGGGAGGGAAGGAGAGGGAGGAGGGGGAGGGAATAAAAAGGGAGGGACTAAAAAGGGAAACATATCAAGGGAGGAGTCTAGGGGGACTGATTTAAAGTAAATCACTGGCTTAAAAGGTTATAGCTAAAGAAGAAAGGTCAGAATTAGGGGAGGATATCAAAATGTCAGGGAGTCCACAAATGACAATCATAACTTTGAAAGTCAATGGGATGAACTCACCCATAAAATGTAGATGAATAGCAGAATGGATTAGAATCCCAAACCCTACCATATGTTGTCTTCAAGAAGCACACATATGGCATGTAGACACCCACAAGGTCAGAATTAAAGGATGGAGTAAGACCTTCTGGGCCTTAACTAATAGAAAGAAGGCAGGAGTTGCAATCATGATATCTGACAAAGCCAAAGCACAAATAGACCTGATCAAAAGGGATAGGGAAGGTAAACATATTCTGTTAAAAGGGAATATAGACAATGAGGAAATATCAACCATATCAACAAGCAAACCAACAAAAATCACATGATTATTTCAATAGATGCAGAAAAAGCCTTTGATAAAATACAACACCCATTCCTATTAAAAACACTAGAAAGCATAGGAATAGGAGGGTTGCTCCTAAAAATAATAAACAGTATATATCTAAAACCATCAGCTAATATCATCTGCAATGGGGATAAACTAGATGCATTTCCAATAAGATAAGGAGTGAAACAAGAATGCCCATTATCACCTCTACTATTTGACATTGTACTAGAAACACTAGCAGTAGCGATTAGAGAAGATAAAGAAATTGAAGGCATCAAAATAGGCAAGGAGGAGACCAAGTTATCAGTCTTTGTGGATGACATGATGGTCTACTTAAAGAATCCCAGAGATTCAACCAAAAAGCTAATTTAAATAATCAACAACTTTAGCAAAGTTGCAGGATACAAAATAAACCTGCATAAGTCATCAGCATTCCTATATATTTCCAACACAGCTCAGCAGCAAGAACTAGAAAGAGAAATCCCATTCAAAATCACCTTAGACAAAATAAAATACCTAGGAATCTATCTCCCGAGACAAACACAGGAACTATATGAACACAACTACAAAACACTTTCCACACAACTAAAACTAGACTTGAGCAATTGGAAAAACATTAACTGCTCATGGGTAGGACGAGCCAATATAATAAAAATGAACATCCTCCCCAAACTCATTTATCTATTTAGTGCCAAACCCATTGAACTTCCAAATTTTTTTTTTACTGATTTAGAAAAAACCATAACAAAGTTCATTTGGAAGAACAAAGGATCAAGGATATCCAGGGAAACAATGAAAAAAAATACAAAGGGAGGGGGCCTTGCAGTCCCAGATCTCAAACTATATTACAAAGCAGCAGTCATCAAAAACAATTTGGTATTGGCTAAGAGATAGAAAGCAGGATCAGTGGAATAGACTTGGGGCAAGTGACCTCAGCAAGACAGTATATGACAAACCCAAAGATCCCAGCTTTTGGGACAAAAACCCACTATTTGATAAAAACTGCTGGGAAAATTGGAAGACAGTGTGGGAGAGATTAGGTTTGGATCAATACCTCACACCCTAAACCAAGATAAATTCAAAATGGGTGAATGACTTGAACATAAAGAAGGAAACTCTAAGTAAATTAGGCAAACACAGAATAGAATACATGTCAGACCTTTGGGAAGGGAAAGACTTTAAAACCAAGCAAGACATAGAAAGAGTCACAAAAATGTAAAATAAATAATTTTGGCTACATCAAATTAAAAAGTTTTTGTACAAACAAAACCAATGTAACCAAAATCAGAAGGGAAGCAACAAATTGGGAAACAATCTTCATAAAAACCTCTGACAAAGGTTTAATTACTCAAATTTACAAAGAGCTAAATCAATTGTACAAAAAATCAAGTCATTCTCCAATTGATAAATGGGCAAGGGACATGAATAGGCAGTTCTCAGATAAAGAAATCAAAACTATTAATAAGCACATGAAGAAGTGTTCTAAATCTCTTATAATCAGAGAGATGCAAATCAAAACAACTCTGAGGTATCACCTCACACCTAGCAGATTGGCTAACATGACAGCAGAGGAAAGTAGTGAATGCTGGAGGGGATATAGAAAAGTAGGGACATTAATTCATTGTTGGTGGAGTTGTGAATTGATTCAACCTTTCTGGAGGGCAATTTGGAACTATGGCCAAAGGGCGATAAAATACTGTCTGCCCTTTGATCCACTGCTGGGTTTGTACCCCAAAGAGATAATAAGAAAAAAGACTTGTACAAGAATATTCATAGATGCACTCTTTGTGGTGGCCAAAAATTGGAAAATGTGGGTATGCCCATCAATTGGGGAATGAATGGCTGAACAAATTGTGGTATATGTTGGTCATGGAATTCTATTGTGCTAAAAGGAATAATAAAGTGGAGGAATTCCATGGAGACTGGAACAACCTCCAGGAAGTAATGCAGAGCAAGAGGAGCAGAACCAGGAAAACACTGTACAGAGAGAGTAATACACTGTGGTACAATCGAAGGTAATGGACTTCTCCATTAGTGGCAATGCAATGTCCCTGAACAATCTGCAGGGATCTAGGAGAAAAAATACTATCCACAAGCAGAGGACAAACTGTGGGAGTAAAAACACCGAGGAAAAGCAACTGCTTGACTACAGGTGTTGAGGGGACATGTCTGAGGAGAGACTCTTAATGAACACTCTAATGCAAATACCAACAACATGGAAATGGGTTTGAATCAAGAACACATGTGATACCCAGTGGAATCGAGCTTCAGCTATGGGAGAGGTGGGGGCGGGGGGAAGAAAATGATCTTTGTCTTCAGTGAATAATGTTTGGAAATGCTTAAATAAAGAAAAAGAAAAAAAGAAAGAAAGTCACTTGAGAGCTCTCTGGGGGAAAAAAAAAAGAGTAGGTCTTATATGAGGCCAGTCTCTTCAGAGAAAAAACCAGCAGTTAAGAGTCAGCCTTTCACTCACCACCTGTCAGTTCAGTTAGCAGATTCTTTATCAGTCTCACCAGAAAAACAGGGTCTTAGGTCCAGTCAGCAGATCTAGGAATGAAGTATTGTCCTCAGTCTTCACTTCCAAAAAATGAAGAAGTGTGTCTCACAGGAAGTAATAGTTCCTTTTCATGATGTTTCTTTTGAATAATTTCCTGTGTCTTCCTCTAATTCTATGTCTACCAATCACAGTTGATGCTCTGCTCTAGGACTGCCCAGAAGGCAGTCAGTCGATTCTGATTCATCACCCACTATTGCACACTTGGGTCATAGACCTCCCCCACTCAAGTGTGAATTGGGTGTTTGCACCTTTGGTAATTAAATGTAAAATGGGCAGATCTTCGTACTTAACTTTCAAGTAGGGTGTTTACACTTTTGGGCATTAAACCTAAAAATAGTCAGTAGTCATAATTTAATCTTCACAATTAGGGGAGAGTTAAGTATTTTCATTGTATAATCAGGATTAAATTTAATTTTTACATATGGCAGGCTCTATGCTAAATGTTAGGAATACAAACACAAGCAAAAGAAAGCTTGTTCTCAAAGGGCTTACATTTTAATGGGGAAAGATAAAAAAAATGTGACTTCTCCAAGATTGCAAACAAAGAATCTATCTGAAGCAGGATTGAACTCTGGTCTTTTGAATTGCAAATGCAACACTCTATGCATAGTATCACCTAGTACTATGTTCTTTTTATTCACTATATTCTCCGGATAATATCTTTAACAAAATTATGATCATTTGGGCACCTACCTTAGAAGAGCAAAGACATACAAGACATAACATTATGTGTGGGAAACTGTTCATCAGGCCACAAAACCTGAGGTGGAGCGTAGCATCCAACTGGGGCTAGTTATGACTACCCAAAAGTTATGGGGGTCCAATGACCTAGTCTAGCAAAACTTTAAATGCCCATTGTGACAGGAGTCATATATTTTTAGATCCAGCCCCCAAGGAGCTGGGGAGGGAGCCAAAGAGTCATAAGTAAAATTGGGGGGGGGGGAGACTAAAAATACTAAAGATTTCAGAAAGATGAAAACTCAAAGATCTTTACCATAAATAGGCAAATCAACAAGATAAAAACAGTAACACCAGAAGGAAATATGGCATCTATGAATAAATACTATAAAACAAAGTAAAATAACCCAACACTTGATAAGATAGGACTTTGGGTTTTGAGGCAAATATGAAACAATAACATAATTCCTAAGGGTTGTAAAAGAGAAATGAGAATTTAATTTGATTCTCTGACTCATGTCACTCCAATTCACTCTTGATTCAGTTTCCAATCTGATTTTTTTTCTAAAGTATAGTTCTATCTAACCCTCTACTCAATTACTCAGTAAACTCCAATGGCTCCCTATTATCTCCAGAATATATATATGTGTATGTTTATACACACACACACACACACACACACACACACATATTCCTCCTTTCTCATATAAAACTCTTTATAACCTATTTTCCCACCTTTCCTGTCTTCTTATGTTGTATTCCCATGTATTCTACCATTCTGCTACACTGGTCTGTTTCATATTTCTAGCACAAGACACACCATTATGACTAGTCTGTTGCACTTGCTATGCCCCATAGCCTCATAGTGTTTAATATTCTGCCCTTTCACCTTTGACTCAACTTCCTTTAAGATTGTGCTTAAATCCCAATTCTTTAAGAAGTCTTTCCAAGTCCTCCCTTGCTGCTAATGACTTCCCCTCACACACTACCTTCTATCCACCCTGTACATAATTTTTATATACCAAGTTATTTACATTTTGTGTCTCCAATTAAAATGCAAGCTTCCCTTTATTTGCACTCACAGTATTTATCACAGTAATTGGCATAAGGTGAACATTTAATAAATGTTTTTTAGCAAAAATACTGTAATATGTAAAAGATGAAATGACTGATAAAACAAAGGTTAGATCACCTGAACATATCAATTTATTAAGATACATATGCCAATTATCTAAAAAATTTAGATTATGTCCATTTCTCAACTTTGGACTGGACCTCAAAAATAGGGGAAGATAGATTTTTATGCATTAAAAATTTTTCATCAAATAAGTCCAATTAATTTAAAAGAAGTGAAACCACATTAGGTAATCTGATTTCTAATTGGATGGAAAATAAGGGACCTCCCAAATTGGGAGGGAAAGAGTGAAGAGGTACAATTCCCTGAATTCAGGAAAATAGGTGTCCCACTCCTACCCAAGTATCTGCAAACAATCAAAGGAATAAGGAAACAATGATTGATTAATCCGGTTTCTAATTAAACATATAGGTTGCTTGAGATATTAAATTATAAGATAATTCTTTACATCAATCTTAGGATATGACTGTGTTTCTGACAACAAAATCTAGGAGGTCCTTGGTTAAAGGTCTCTAAACAGTAGGTACAGATGGTCCAGTTTGTGAGCTAAGTGGGGTTAGGTTCAAATGATGCAAAAAGATTTCCTCCCAATTCCCACAATTGAATAAACTTTTCTCACAAGATAGAATCTGAACTGGGCTAAAACCACATGGAGAAACTCACTAAGGAATAAAAGGGAACTAAGCTAGCTCCAGAATTCAGTCACAGGATGGAGTCAGTGTGGCTCATTCAATTATCATAATTAATCATTTGCTGCCCTAAACCCTCTATTCCTTCAAAACATTGGATATTTTTTCTTCATCTTTTTAATCAGCCTGTGACTTCAAGTGAAAACCTGGTCAATAATCACTTCATGATGCCTTTCAGGGTAAGAATGTCAGATAATGTGTCCAGATAATGGAATGGAGATCACTGATGAAGAAAATTATTAGTATGGTATGAGGTGGATGTTCTCACTGTATTCAATGACCAGAAATTTTACCTCTAAACTGGGCCAGTTACCCTTTAAATATGTACAGTTGATTTTAAGAAATATTGATATATCTATATATATATGGAATCAGGACATCTATCCCTGCTATTAAAGAAGCAACACAAATGCTACACCCTTCTGATAAATTCATCTTCTTATATAATCTTATGGTATCATAGAGTATCTGAAAGATAACATGCAATATCATGATGAAGGAAAAGAAGCCAGGTTTGATCCTAGACCAGAGCAGGGGGAAAGGTTGAACATTAGTGATGCTACTGAGAACACAAAGAATTTTCTAGATTGAATTAATCACCAAGGAGATGAAAAACCAAGGAGCTGGCAAGCACCCAAAAACATTAAGGAAGATGAAATGCCACTGTAAAATGTGCGGTCAAGGTTTAACCAGTCTTGCAGTGAATGGGGGCTGCCATATGGGATTGTTTTCATTTTTATGTGGGTAATTTGCTGTCGAAGAGAATACTTCTAACCCAGCATAATGAGTGTTCTATTTGTAGGCAGAATCACTGGTGTGAAAAAAAGAGGAATTCACTCATTGACTTCTTGATCAGAATCATTCGCATATATTTCAACTCTGTCAACACTGACCCCCTCAAGGGGAATTGTACAAGGAGGAAAAATGCACTTTTGCCCAATAGTTTTAATTAAAAGGTCAGCTAGTTGGGAATTCTGGACTTCTTATAAGTCAGATCTATGTTGGATGGAAATACTCCTCTGATGAGGTCCAGGGGCTTTTCCAGAGGCTTATTTACTCACTTCCTCCTCAATAATCAGCAAGCATCTATTAAGTAACTACTATATGCCAGATACTATGCTAAACACTGAAAAGAAGTACCAAGAATGAAATAATCCCTATGCAGAGGATGTGTACATTGTAATGAAGATAGTACAGATACATGCAAATAAAGAATAAGAATAAAGTAGGATTTAAATACATGAGTACAATAAATACTCAAAGTAGTTTGGGAGAAAGGGTACTAGTAAGAGATCATTGTGGTGCCCATTGAGGCTATATACTAGAGGAAAAATAATCAAACCTACTAAATACTGCTCAGTTGTATACCTCAAGGAGGGTGAGACTATAAAAAAGGTTCTAGAAAAATAGGAATAACCAATACTTTTTTGTGATAGAAAAAAAGATGAAAGCAAATTGAGTTCCCATCATTTAGAGAATGGTAGCACACAGAGGCCAATGAATACAGAGCTATTATTGTTCTCTAAGAGATTACATATTAGAAGTATGAAATGACTTCTGTTAAGTGAAGATAACTGAACCAAATGAAATATACATACACACATATGTGTGTATCCCTCTATCTCTCTATATATACTTCCACCTATGTATGTGTGTATAACTATAAAATTATATTATAGCAGTAAATATCACTCAATTTTAATAAATAATCTCTTAGGGAATTGAGAAGGAAAATCATCTTCCCCCTAGAGAACAAGTACTAGTTATATAGAATATTGTTTACACTGTCATATTTATTAGTTGTCTTTGCTTAAAAATTATTTTTAGAAATAGTTCACTTTGGACAATATCAGTTACAAGGCGGTAATTATGGTATGAAAATGGAAGGTAATATATTAAACCACATAAGAACAGGCCGGTTTTTGTTTTAATGTATTTGTTGCCATCTATGGATTCAGCCATGGTTCTGCTTGTATATCTCAAATATGAATTTTTGTTGATATTTGGCATGTATAAAAGTCCACAATTAAAGAAGAAAAGGGGGGAGGCCAGTATTCCCTTGTCAAACAAGGGTTGAGAGAAGTGAAAGAGGAGATGGTAATTATAGTGGTAGAAATGGGTAACTTATTGACCTCCTTTTAGCTCAAAGGAGATTTATTGTATCTCATTTTTGTAGGACTAACTGAAAGGAAAATCATGAAGTGAGCAAAAGTTGTCTTCAATACCTACCCATCTCCCTTTTATTTACCACTGCTTCTACTTTGATCTAGGCTCCCAGTGACCTCAGTTTGCTCTCCCACAGCCCAAATTTCTCCTTCCCAACTACAACATCTCATGCTGGCTATATGCCTTTCTGAAGATCATTATTTACTTTACCTTCCATCAAACTATACCTATCCTATGTCCCATTACTTCTGGAATATACTTTCTGCTTTCCCAAGGATATCAATAATGGATGAATTATTATAATAATTATAAATGAATTAATCTATTTAAAGACTAAATGCCTCATAATGGGTTAAAGTGTTGGATTTATTTTTAAAATTTACTCTGAACAATAAAGAAATATTGTGATGATTCAGTAGAATGGAGAATGGCATAGTTTGTTATCTAACTCTGAAACTTCTACTTACTATTATGTGATCTTATTCAAGCAATGCTAGTTGCAGAATATAACTTACTTTGTTTGTAATATAAGATTTGAACTAATTCCCAAGGTTT
The DNA here is from genome assembly GCF_027887165.1 of Monodelphis domestica. NCBI lineage: Eukaryota > Metazoa > Chordata > Mammalia > Didelphimorphia > Didelphidae > Monodelphis > Monodelphis domestica. The sequence continues at coordinate 186,570,834 of NC_077233.1, read as the reverse complement.
CTTCTGACTCAAACATTCAAAGTTTATATGAATTCAAAGTAACAAACTAACAGGAATCTCAAGCAATATGGCAGACCAGTAGGGAAGATATTTCTGGGAAGGGGAGGCTTTGAATCACACCAGGCAGTTGGCCTCTATTCCTAGCATAAGGCCAACCCTGTCTATATGTATTTCATTGATTTCCATCCTGTATCAGGACACCAGCTTGATGTCAACCACATTAGTGTTTAAAGTGTTTGCATGAACTGGGAGTTCATCAGTTGGCTCTGTCACTCTCATGTTCCCCTATGCCATCTGGCCACTGCCTCAGTTCTCCCCTCTGGCAACCACTGCCATTCTGATTTCTAACTTTCTTAAGCCAATGGAGAAATAGACTATTTTAGTCTTCTCTGTCACCACAAAGAAGAGAAATACTGACAGCTGCAATACTATTTCTCATACAATAAATACACTGAAATTCTATCTATCAAAGGAATGATGCTGTGGAAACAGCAGCATATAGAGAATCAGATCTTTGTTGTATTCAATTCAACAACAAACAATTATTAGTAGCCTATTACATGCAAGGAGACATATTTAATGCCAAAGCTCCGAAGACAAAAAGGAACAGAGTTTGTGCCCTTCAATAATTTACTTTCTAATATTGGAAATGTATGGCATATGTATAAAAAATAATGTACAGTAGAATGTTTTAGGCAAAATGGGCTGAGAAAATTTGAGGGAGAGATCACTTTCAGCAGAGGGAAATAAGATAAGTCTACCACCTCATGGAAAGGTGACACCAGCTGAGCCTTGAAGGAAGAGAAGGATTTAAATTGGTAGAATTGTGTATCTACCACTGTTTAGGTCTGGGGAAATCACTTAATCTTGCTAGGCCTTAGTTTTTACATCTATAAAACTAGGAGGCAACTAGATGAAAATTAAGTTCACTTCTACTGCTAATCATCTGAGATTCTGTGTGATTCCCTATACCACAAGAGGAAAGAATGGGTTAGAGAAGGAAAGAAGAAGAAAAGAAGAAACATACCTGGGCACAGAGATGTCTTATTGAATGACTCCTAATATTCAGAGTAGTTTTGACAGAGACTACCTTCTTCTTCAGACTATGTTAGAGTATTGATTGGTATTGTAAACCTCAAAATTTCTCAGACTTATGAATGTTAGGGGTTTCCTCCATTGGGGAATCTTCTACTTAAAAAAAATTCCCTAGCAGATAGTGAGAATTCTACTTGAATGTGAGGGCTCCTTGCCTTGGGAATATCCCTACTCCACCCTACTTAGGACTGCTTTAGGAGAGAGAGCTCCTTGAGAACAATGAAAAGTGCTTTGACCCATGCTTATGGAAAGGACAGGAAGTTCTTTGAGTCATGACTATTTTAGAATTGATACAATGGGATATTAAGTACCTATAAAGGTGGGGCAACTTGTAAACTACTTAAACCTAAAAGGGTGATAACTTATTCAGAGGTTTTTTCTTAATGAAATTTGTCGACACAGCAGCATTTTTTTCTGACTTACTAAAGAGATTAAAACTACTCAGCTATGAATTCAAAATGGGTGGTCCTTTAGAAACATCTACAGTGATTGGTAGATGTAAGGACTTAGAGGAGGTGACAGAGGAGATTTTCCCTTAAAAATAAGAGCTCAGAGAAGAGCATGGAGGATCTCGATTTCGATTTCTGACTTTCATTCTGAAGGAGAGCTCCTTGAGGAGCTCCTCTGATGGGCTCTGTCCCTCTGGGGTAGGAGCTCTGGAGGCTCTTTGAAACAATATCTGGCTGGAAGACTCTTTGAGGAAGGACGCTGGCCTGGTGTCACTAAAATCCTTGTTTAGTCAGACCTTGTGGTGAGTGTTAAAAAACTGACTGATTCCTCTCTTAAGGCTCAGGTCTAGGCCATATTGGCTTGAGGCCCTTCATACTTATTCCTTTCTTACTCTCTCTCTTTCTTTGATTACTCATTGTATTGTTAATTAAAATCTCTATAAAACCCAATTGACTTGGGTATTTGAATAATTGGGAATATTTCCCTGGCGACCACCTTATATTTGATTTAAAAACCAAGACACTGTAGTGAAACATATTTCTGTGGTCAAAATTACTCATTCTCTCTTATATCTATCACAATTTATATCTTCCACAATTTTAACTCACTACAATTTTAAGACCTCAATCATTTTAAATCTCACAGTATTATCAATTTTTTTTTTGTTCATTGAGCAAGAGTTAGAAAGCTCATGGAAAGGGAAGAAGATCCACTTGGTAGGATGCAGGAAAGATAGCAAGTTGTTCATGCTGGCAGGGCTCTAATGTGCTGGATGGGCCAATACAGGGCCAATACAGGAATAGAATAGCTAGATAGAAACAATTTGAAAAAAAATGTTGAAAAAACTCTGAGTTTCCTGGTGAAGATTCTTCCTCCAAATAATTTCCTTTGGGAATTTACTTTTGAAAACAGTAAATTTATGCCCATATTCCCAAAATGGGTGGCGTTATTGGATTAGTTTAGTCTAATAGATTACTTGGTATGTTATAGAAAAAGCAGATAGTTGATTGTCTATTTTTTTTGTTTGTTTGTTTTGGCCATATGTTGCAATATCATCTAGGTTTAATAGTTGTTGTCTTATGGAGAATGCAAAGTGATGAGTCTAAGCCCTGACCCTTACTAGGGAGCTCGTTGGTAAATGACAAGCACAAAGACCTCTGATTGGTTACTGTGTACACTTCTCTCATCATAATGTGGGGCTCTATCAAAGAGGACTGGCTGCTTATCAGGGAAAGCTTCCCACTCAGTAGACTTTGTAGAAGAGACAACATCTTCTACTATTTTCTTCCTTTAAAATAAACTGAGTGGGCAGTTCTTTCTCAATGGCCAATCCTATTTGACACAGCCCTCATTATCTCCAAAGAGACAGGAAGAAGCATTCAGGGTTTAGGCAGAAGCCATTGGCTGTGCATACTCTATCATGGAGCCCACCAGGAGAGGATCAGGGCACAAGTATATCATCTCGCATACTCCATGAAATAACTACTGTTTCATCTACAAAGCATTACAACATCGGATAAAAGTGAAAAGTAATCAATTAACCAGTTGCTTTTTTTCCCCACACAATAACAAATACCATCGGTCTAATCTTATCCACTAAATTGACTCATTTTGTAATCAATAGATTAAAACCCATGGTTTTAGATGACACAGTATTACTGCTGTAAAAAGTGAGATCATGGAGGGAACTACTTGGAGGAATTTTTACAAGGAACTTTTAGTTTCTTTAACTACTTTAAAAATCTTTGCTTCTATTTAGCTGACCCCAGACTGCTTTATCCCATCCTGCACACCAGAGTCCTCCCAACATGAGCATTTTGCCATCTGCCCTGCCACCTGGCACATGTGTGCATACTTTTCTTTGCCTCTCCTGACACTTCCTACCTCTTGCTCAGTGAACAATCAAATTAAATCAATATTATCATTACTGATGGAAAGGACATGACAATCTATTGTACTGTGATTTCCTTCATAATCCCTGGAACTGCCTAAATGAAGCACCCTTCTTGGTCATTGCATTTTGATAAGTATCATATCTGTATCCCCAAGATTGACAATATTTTATCACATATTAAATACTTAATGAATGTTTGTTGAGTGACTATTTTTTAAATACTTTGTCTTCATTCTTGAGCCAGCCTCCAGGATCTTCACATTATTCAAGGGGAAAATGAAAGAATGGATAGCAGTCCTAGGAATCATTCCTTATATCATCTATGCAAGAAATCTAAAAGAGTGTTGTCTTCTCTATCAGGATGACATTCTTTTGAATCCCTTAACATAAAGATTTAGTTTCACCTGGCCTATAAGCAAGTATTTATTTGCAAGGGTGCAAATAGAAGTTAAAAATCTGGAATGGAAGGTTGAAAGCATTTAAGCCAGAAGACTGATTTAAAATGAGGGATTACTTGAAAAGAAACACAATGGAAACTGGCAAGCTGTAAAATGATTAAAATCAAAGTTGTCATTCAAGAGTGTACATTTGGTACTCAAGGATAAGGTCATAAGAAAAGAACTATAAAATGTTGACAAATTTCAAAATGAAAAAAATAAAAGTATAAAAAGCATAAAAGAAGTATCCTGGTATGAAGTCCTCTCTATGATGTTTTATAAGAAAGAGAATCTTGGTTAATGTAGATAATATTTATTTGCTTTTTAATAATAGGCAAAGAGGCATAGTAGATAGATTGCCAGCTTCAAAGCCAGGAAAACCTGGGATCAAGGCTCACCTGTGACATATGCTGGCTGATGTGAAACAGCTAGATGGAGGTGAAAAACTGAATATAACAGTAGGCCCAGAGTCAGGAAGATATGAGTTTCAATCCAAACTTTTATATTTATTACAAGGTCAGCCCCTATCCTAGTAATGCCTTATTATTAATATAGTGATATTACCCTTCTCTCTCTCTCTCTCTCTCTCTCTCTCTCTCTCTCTCTCTCTCTCTCTCTCTCTCTCTCTCTCCAACCTCCACCCTGGATTCTCCTTTGTTTGTGAAGAAGTAGGCACTTTTAAAATAAATTATGAGCAGAAACTTCCCTGGGGCTTAATTAATAATCCTTCTTTAAAATGAATTTTATACTAATACATGTAAATGAATTATGTGACTAGATATCAACACTCTAGGTGATCTGTTCTTTTTTCAGATATAATTCCCTTACTATTTATTTGATCTGTTTTGCTAATTAAGGAACTGGCAACTTGAAATAGTTTAGCACATTTCATACTATTTTCTAATATTTTCAATGTTTTCATTATTAGAATTAAAACATGCATTCATGCATCCATTGCATTTATCAAGAGATACTTAAAGAGTGTCTATGATGAACCAGGACCATGGGCACTGCAAGGGAAACAAAGAAATAAAAGCTATGAGTTTTGCCCAGGTAGAATCTCAACTTCCATGCTGAGAATAATTTGTCTTTATTAGTATAGCCCAAGATTATGTTAACTCCTTGTAATACTGTTGATTCTTGTTGGGCTTGCAGTCAACTCAATGCCACAGGTTTGTAAAAAATGTTGTCACAGATAGAAGCCAAGAATTTTCTATATTCTTTGTCAGGCACCAATCAGTAGCATGTATATGTCACAATATATAATTGTCCCTAAACCAACACATTAAAAATAGCATATTTTTCTTTTTTTCTCTTTCTATTCAACCTCTTCAAATCACTTCATTGTGTTCCTATGTGCTTATCTCTGTATTTCCCCAAACAACTTGTTTTAAAAATTAATAAAAATCTTTTGTATTGTAATTGAATAAAATGTATTAAGGTTTTTTTTCTAGGTATTCCTCTGCCTTAGCTCTTAGATTTACAGGAGTCAGGGAACCAAAGAGAAGAAAAGAAATAAGAATGGAAGAAGCCAATAGAGCCAAAGAAAAAGAAATGGGAGATGGGAGGAGCAAGATATAAGGAGAAAGAAGAAGAGTTCATCTTTTATAGTTTTATAGGTTTTTTAATGAAATTTTATTTTTTCAGTTATCAGTTTATCAAATCATCAATTTAATATTTTTTCTCTCGCCTACATATTTCCCCTCCACTTGGAGAAAAAAAGGGAAAAAACAAAAACCTTTTAACAACCATAGTCAAACAAAATAGATGACCATGTTGACCAGGTCCAAAAATGTATATCTCAATCTGAATATTAATCCATTTTTCTTTGAAGACAAGGGTAGCAATCTTTATCTTCAGTCTTTTAAAATCAGTAGATTATTTCTTTGATAAGCATTCTAAAACTCTTCATTTTTTAAATGTTGATGTTATGATAAATTGTTCTTCAGGTTTTCCTTATTTCATTCTGAATCAATTCATACAAGTCTTTTCATGTTTCTCTAAATCAACTCTCATGTTATTTATAACATAGCAGTATTCTACTACATTCATAAACTAAAATTTGCTTAGCAACTCCTTGATTCATGAACAATTCCCCGGTTTCCAGTTTTTTGTTCCTATAAAAAAGTTTCTCATAATTTTTTTTTTTACATTTAGGATTTCTTCTTCTAAGATCTCTTCAGGGCTATAAACCTATTAGTGTATTGCTAGGTCAAAGGGTATGTGCATGGTTTAGTAATTTGGAGCATGACTTTTTCAATCTATAGTTGTACCAATAGTGCAATGGGCTCCTTGATTTCCTGAAGCCCACCTAACATTTATTATTTTCCTTTTTGGGATCCTTGCCAATCTGACTGATATGAAGTGGTACCTCAGAATTTCTTTCATTTGGATTTTTTAATTATTACTTATTTGGAATATTTTCCAGATGGCTATTAATAGCTTGGATTTTTCCTTTAAGAAACACCTGCTTACTTCCTTTGGCCACTTAAGTTTATCACTTTTTAGAAGAGTTTTGGTAAATTTTGTAGAATAATAAAAATTAGCCAAAGACGAGAAGTTGCTATCTTCTGGTATCTATAATTAATTTTATATTTAATAATTAATGCCTTATAATAAGACCTATACTAAATTGTTATCATCTTAAATTGTTATTTAGCTGTTATCAAATTTAACATTTGTGCTTAGGTGTGCTTAACTTGTATCCTTAACTAGAATGTATGTTCTTTTAGAACATTGCATTTAAAGAAGGACATTGATAATCCAAAATAGATTGAGAGAACATCCAGGATAGTGAGAGGCTATACAAAGACTCATTGCTGTCCAGTTGTTTTCAGTAATGTCTGACTTTTGTATGACTTTATTTGGCGTTTTCTTGGCAAAATTAGTGTCATGGTTTGCCATTTCCTTCTCCAGCTCATCTTATAAATGAGGAAAATGAAGCAAACAGAGTTAAGTGAATTTTTCAGGGTCACATATCTAAAAAGTATCTTTGACTAGATTTTAACTCAGGTCTTCCTGATTGCAGTCCCAGCAATCTAATCATATATACTGACCTACCGGCATGGTGTAGTGAATTGAGTACCATGATGTACTAGTTTGAGGAAGCCCAGAGCTTAAATTCTGTTTTGAATTCCAAGCTGTGGTCCTGGGCTCTTCATTTTTTATCATCTGCTCTGCTTCATTTCAACTTACCCAGAATCATGCTTCTTCTAGGCTAAGCGCATCATCAGAAATCTCATCACTTTGTAGATTGACTCAGCTTTGATACTTGCCTCGCCTCTCTGATTGGAGGATTGGAAAGTGGAACAATAAACTTTCCAAAGTCTTCTTTCATAGAGGGCACAGAATTTTTAAGCTAACTTCATTTTTCATCAGCTACTCTGCTTGTTTTAGACTCCATAATTATCTGAATACCTTCTGGGAGTCTGCCTCATACCCCCTTCCAATTATAGCTTCTTTTTATGCATTATATACCACAATTAGATTGTAAATTCCTTGAGGGAATGAACTATCTCTCTCTCTCTCTCTCTCTCTCTCTCTCTCTCTCTCTCTCTCTCTCTCTCTCTCTCTTTTTTTGCAGTCCTATTGCTGAGCACAGTCCCTGGCACATAGCTGGTGATTCATAATTTTTTTAAAAAAATTAACTAATAACAGGGATAAATAATTAATGTCTCTATGCCTCTGTTTTTTCATCTGTGAAATGAGGGAGTTGTACTAGATGAGTTCCTAAGGTCCCATCAAACTCTAAATCTATGATCTGCGTAGTAATATGGGGGCACACTTACAATGGATGTGTTAAAAGAACTTGGAACTGCCTTTCTAATCAAACTTCCTGAAAATTATTTCAGAGAGCAATAAAAAAAAAATTTACAAATTCATCTGGAAAATGAAAGGTCAAGAATAAAATGAGATTTAATGAAAATATATGAAGGATGGTGGTCTAGCCATATCAGATCTCAAATTGTACTATAAAGCAAACAGTTATCATCAAAATAATCTTGTAATGACTAAAAAATAGAGTACTGGGCCAGTGGACTAGATTAGGTAATTAACACACAGTAGCAAATGAACATAGTAACCTAGTATTTGATAAGGCTGAATATCCAAGTTTTTGAAAGAACTCTTTATCTGACAAAAACTACTAGGAAAATTAGAAAACAATAATATAGAAACTAGGCATAGACCAACATCCCATACCATAATATCAAAATAAAATCAAAATGGATACTTAAGGGTGATATCTAAATCAGTTAAGGGAACACGGAACACTTTGTCTATCAGACCTATGGATAAGGAAATAATTTAAGACCAAATAAAACATAGAGAACATTACAAGAAGTAAAATGAATAATTTTGACTACATTAAATTAAAAAGGGTTTGTTCAGACAAATCCAATGCAACCAAGATTAGAAGGAAAATAAAGAATGGGGAAATTTTTATAGCAAGTATCTCTGATAAAAGCCTCATATGTCAACTACATAGAAAACAGAGTCAAAATTGTAAGAATACAAGCCATTCTCCAACCAATATATAGCCAAAGGATATGAACAAGTAGTTTTCAGATGAAGAATTCAAAAGCATCTATGTTCATATGAAAAAATACTCCAAATCACTATTGGTTAGAGAAATACAATTTAAAATAACCTATCTGAGATACCACATCACATATATCAGATTGGCTAGTATTACAAAAAAAGAAACTTATAAATGCTGGAGAGGATGTGGAAAAATTCACTAAGAATGGATTGGTGGGGTTAGTTTATCCAAAGCAAATGGAAACCTAATAATAGAGAAACTTCTTGCTTGGACTATTTTAATAGCCTCATAATTCATGTTTGTTTTCTTCTCCCCTCTCCCTAATACATAATCCATATAAGTATTAAAATAATTTTCCTTGAGTTGATGTCTAATCATTTCAGTCTCCTGTTCAAAAATGTTTAATGTTTCCCAGTTATCTTTAGGATGAAATACAAATTTCTGTACTGGCATTAAAACCTTCTACAACATGACTTTAACTGATTTTTCCAGAATTGTTGAACCTTTCTTCTTCTTCACATGCTCAACATTGCAGCCAAAGTAGCCTAATTATCTTCCCTTGAACTACATGTTCCAGAATTTGGCATTCCATTCCTCTTCTATGTTCTTTTACAAAAGTCATCTCCCATGTTTAGAATGCACCCCTTCATCACTTCCACCTCAGAATCCTGTGCATTCAACACTTAGTCAGCTTAGTTGCTACCTCTTATGGGAAGCTTTTCTTGCTTCCCTCAGTTGTACACTCTCCTCAAATTAAAATGTATTTACTTACCCAGTTTCATGTTATATCCCCTAGTAAAATGTAAAGTCCTTAAGAGCAAGATAGTTTCTCTTCTCTATCTTGTCTCACTAAGCAATTAATAAATGCTTGTTGGATTGAGTTGTATGGTCATACATATTGTATTACCCTTCAATAATCTAATTATACACAAGACATATTTGAATTTCTATCTTCATGTCATCAGCTTTGTACCTCTGAAAGCATTCAGTACAAAACTATGCCTATAGAAGGAACTCTGTACTATAAAATGCCTCACTAATTGAATGATTCATTCATTCATCTAAGTATGATCGAGTGACTGACTTGTTTGGTTGCAAATAGGTAAACTCAGCCAATGTTTTGCTAACGGACAAGAAATTGCTGTAATTTACTGGAATCATGCTTATATTGCAAATTGTTCCTTTATAACCAGCCTAAACAGCAATCATTTCATTATCACTGTTGAAAAGCTTTGTTAACTTAAGAAGAATGTTGAGAACCTGGAGAGGGTCCAGAGGTGAGCAATGAAAATTCATTAAAAGGTTAGGAAACAACACCTACAAGGAAAGGTTAAAAATAATTGGGGTTATTTAGTCCAGAAGGGAGAAACCTAAAAAGCAATTTAATTACTGTCTTTATCCTCCATATAATAACCCAGGGATAACAAGTTCTCCATCTCTTCTAACAAAAAAAAAATCTAGCTTAAATGACCTTAGACTAAAGTAGGAGCTATTTAGGTATGACTAGTAGAACTTTTTGACATTTGGGCAGCTTGATATAATAGGGATTACCAGAAGGTAGATAGAACATTTTTTCCAGGGGATTTTTTTTAAATAGTTGCCTGTCTTTCAGAAATGGCATACCTGAAGACAGGGAGAATGGACTAGGTGAGTTCTGGAATGTGACTATATCCCAACTTCAGACTTTCTGAAAACAACCAGACAAGCAGAAATATAGTTCTAAATTCTATTTTTTCCCCTATGGGAGCCTACTTCCCTCAGGCATCTGTCTGTAGAAGAGCATTTTATTGGCAACATACCTCTACCCAAAGTCACACTCATGGGAAACCCTTCAGCTAGGGGCATCCTGGAGTCAGCTCCTACTGCTTCCAGAGAGTCAGGAGGACAGTTGGCATTGTTAAATTTTCAGTATAAGCATTTAAACCTCAGAAACAAGAAAATGGTACAGTAAGGAATTGATTTATTGTTTTGTTGATTATCTAGATTTTTAGATGGAGAAGTGCTGATAATGCAGATTAAACTTAAAAGTCTGTGACAGACACCTTGTGTTTATCTATCAGAGATCTGTTTGTCAGACATTTACCAGTACACTAATACTCTACTTGATTTTCTCTCTCCTTTCCCTCCTTTAGCTCTTGTGCATCTCGATTTTTGTTCTTGTCTATAGCATCTCTGCAAATAAACTGAGAAGTAATCTGGCACCTGGAAATCCTTGTTTTGCATCCTTCCTGAACTGTGTTAGGGGGCAAGTTGCTTCCTCTGTTAGTGTTTCTGAAAACTCTAAGACTACAAGTTGAGAAGTAGGTTCTAATCTGCCTTGGCAGAGAGACTTTCCATTAAGAATGAAATTACAGGTCCCATCCAAATAATTACTCTGTGATTTTGAAGTTGTTCAGTCATGTCCAACTCTTTGTGACCCTGTGAACCATAGCAGCCAATACTATCCATGGAGTTTTCTTGGCCAAGATTCTTGAGTTGTTTGCCATTTCCTTCTCCAGTGGAATAAAGCAAATACAAGTTAAATGATTTGCCCACATAGCTAATAAATGTCTAAGGCCACATTTGAACATTTGCCTTCATAACTCCAGGCCTAACACTTTTTCCACTGACCCCTGTAGCTGCCTCCTCTGTTATAGATCTAGCCTATTCTAGGGTAGGCCATGCTTCACTTTCCTCCCTTGCATCTTCTAGAAAGCTATTCTGTTGTTAGATGCATACCCTACTCCCTGTTCCTCCTCCAGTTCTCTTCCAGTTCTAGATCCATATTTAAATCAATACTGCCATTGCTACTGGAAAATGTATGTCAGTCTACTACCATTTGGCTTCACTCACCATCTTAATTACTTTCCAAGCCAAAATGCCTGTCCTTGGCCTTCACACTGTATGTATTGTTCCTTCTCAATGAGAATGTAAGATCCTTGAAGGGAAGAAATGTCTCCACTTTTGTATTTCTATCACTAGCACTTAGCACTGTACTTGACACATAATTGCTTAGTGAATGTTTTATCATTCATCTAGCCATCCATTAAACAAGAAGATACATTGAATAGCAATGCTATCAGCAAAGAGATACTGTTCTATGTGAAACAGAAATGGAAGAAAACTCAGCCAATATAATTCAAATAAAATAGAAGATGGGATCTAATATTATAGTCTTATACAGGGAAACTATATATAGGGATTAGACAGCCACATGAGAGACTTAACCAGTATCCAAACACCGTCTGGGAAGAAGATACAAGGTCAAACCAAAAGTCACTGCCATTATTATGTCTTTGACTCTCTGCTCCTTCCTTGACTTAGTTTGACAATTTCATGATACTAATCAACCAATCTCTCTATTCCTATCTAACATATTTTCTGCTGATGGATTTTTCACACAAATGATATTTGGTTTCCTCCCTTAATTTATACTAGAGTCCCAACAGTATTTCCTGGTTATCCTACATATTCCCACACCAGACCAGAATCACTCTTTACCCTTCTCAGATGCTCCTGCCACACTTTACCTACATGGATTATACCTTTCCACCATCAAAAATGAAGTGTGCCAGAAATATTTAACATTTCATTTGCCTGGAGTCAAGAATCTGGACCAAATAATTAGCTGATTTACTTTCCAGATTATATGACCTATAGAATAATAGAATTTTAATTTCAAAAGAGCTCTTTAAGTGCAAACTTTTGGTTTACAGTTGAAGAAATTGAGGCTCATAGAGATTAAATGACTGTCATAAGCTCATATAATTAATGAGTTGTCAGGCTAAGTTTGAGAGCCAGATCTTCTGATACCCCAATTCAAAGCTTTTTTGACTCTACCATGTTTTTAATTCTTTGATACTATACTAAAGTCTTTATACTACAAAATGACTTTGATACCGCAGTAGAACCAAGCCCAATTATAAGTGCCTCTTTGAGAAAATAGTATTTGCTCTTTACAATAAAGCCAAAGAGGAAATGAAGGATCAGTCTTATAAAACCCAGCTGGGAGCTCCATTTGCTGGATGTGACTACCCAAGCTCACTATTACCAATGATAATGATCTCTCTCATTATGTGGCATGTGGTTCCTTTGCCACTTATTAGATGGGATGCCATTAAGGCCTTAACTCAAGAGGGGCAAGCCATTGTATAAGTATGTTCCAAAGGAAATAATACTATTGGAAGGAGGCACCATGTATGGAAATATCATTTCCCCAACTATGACTATACATGAAATTACCACACTTATAACACTAAGTTATTTCTTTTCCTACAACATTTTCCTCTGAGGAAATTCAATAGTGAAATATAAAAGTCCCCAAAAGTAACTCTTTTTGTCCCAAGATACATAAAAGAGTCAGCGTGGCATATTGGGAAAAGTGTTGGAATTAGACTACGAATGTCTTGATAAAAATCAAAGTTCTACTGCTTATTAATTACATGACCGTCAGCATATTGTCTCCTCTGTCTGAACTTCTTCTCATTTGTAAAATTTGGTCTAGATTATCCCTGAGTACCCTTTTAGATTTAAATCCTTTGATTCCATTTTTTTATTGTTGAAGTAATCTCAGTAATCTTGAAATTTAGAATTATTCCCCTGATACAGAGGTCAGGATATAAGGGAGAGCCACTTTTTATTTTTACTGAGAATATAAAAAAATTAATTGATTTATTTTTTTATTTTTAAAATTGCTTTACTTGTTTGATTTTACATGAAAATACTCAGTTAACTCCCTCCTTCCCTCCCTTTCCTCCTCCTCTCAGAGAAGGCATCATTCTGCTGGAGGCCCTATAAGCACAGGCCAATTAAATGATGGCTTACTTTTTCTTAAAAGTATCAATTAATATTCATGTTTTTAAAATAATGAGAAATAAGAGCTAACTGTTGAAGAGTAGAACTGAGAGTTGAAATTATGTCTTCTGATAACAAATATAATATTTTTTCCATTAGATAATATTCCCATCAGATAAAATACTTATCATAATACCTGGCACATAGTAGATCCTTAATGAATTCTTCTTTCCTTCTTCCTCTCTCATCATACCACAATGACTTCATAATGGCAGAGCCAAGAGTAGACTACAGTTCAGCCAATACCCAGTTCTGTGTTCTTTCTTCTTCGTACCTCCCCATTACCTAGTGCTTTACATTTGCTCTTAAGTAAATAATTTTCTTTGCCCTTCACAACATTCCTGCAAGATAGGCATCAAAAGTGGCACTGTTCCCATTTCACATATTAGGATACTGAGACTCAAATATGTTGTCATTTATTTAAAGCCATAGAACTTCTAGTAAGTGATGGAAGTGGTGTTAGGATCCATTCTTCTTCCCATTTTATCTTTTTAGTTACTGTAGAGAGATCAAGGAAATCCATTATGGATAAGTCATAAACCAAAGCTAAAGATTTTGTTGTTGGTAGATATACATAATAAGGAAAGAAATATACAATAAAGACTGATAATGTTACTAGCTTTATATAGTCCTTTTATTCTTGCCTTTAGGTCCATTTGCATTCATTTAGTAAATAAGCATTCATAAGGTGCTTCCTGGGTGCTAGGAATTGTGCTAAGTGCTGGAGATGCAAGTTCCACAGAGTTTTGCTGAAGAGATCCCTCTAAAATGGTTTAGGGGACATAGGCTGATAATCAGAGATTATGGGATAAAAAAGAAATTTTTAAACTTCCAAATAAATTTGGCTATCTCAGTTATTTATGAATGCATTATCTGGAAAAATACTTTAATTAAAAATTTTATAAAACTTTACCCTCTGTCTTAGAATTAAAACCAAGAGAGAAGAGCAATAAGGGGTAGGCAATTGGAGTTAGGTGACTTTTAGGGTCTCACAGCTAGGAAGTGTCTGAGGCCAGATTTTAACACATGACCTCCTGTCTCCTGGTCTGGCTTTCAATCCACCAAGCCACCAAAATGATTTTTTTTTCAATAAAAGGCTTAATCTTATCTGGGAGGCTTCTGTTTTAATTTTTCTGGTTTCCTGGCAATGTGGTGGTTCACAGCAATATGTCATGAACTAAAAGAGCTTTAGCTCTCTCTTTCTGGGAGATATTTACTAGGTAATACACTTTCAGCAGAAGAGAATAACCTAGAAACACTGAATAGTTGAAATAGTAGCAGGTAGCAGAGAATAGCTCCACAAGCCAAGTGTATATGTCCAGCAGAGACCATCTAATTGAAACTAGAGTCTCAATGCCAATAGAAACCAGTTCAATCATCAGAAGACATTGGCAAGGTTTTGGCTTTTATGTTAGGAATTGCCCTTATGATGGCGGTACCCGTACCATGTCTTCTTACATGCGTACCCTCCATCATGATATACCCTGACCACATTTCTCAGTGTGTGTGCCCTGGCCACATGTGCCCCTGATGTGTGCTCTCTATGAGTATGCAGGTTCCTGGCATACCCATCCATTTCCACATGTTCTCTGACCACCAACGGTCCTGATTTTTTTCCTACATGCATTCTCTCCCAAATCAGTGATGTGAAATCTGTGAGAAAGATGCTTCAAGTGAATATAAATAGTCTCTCTGTGTCACTCAACTTGCTCTAATATTTAATCAAATATCTTACTTGGAATCAATCCTGTTCCATCTGGCTGAGAGGTAGAAATAAACACTTAGGTGAAGACTCAAGCATTGTCGCACACCTGTGGTAACTATCTGGGGACTGACCAGAGAATAGAAACCCTGGTCATAAATTAGACTGACTGAATAAATATGGATCTATCATGTAAATTAAGAAGAAGAAGAAGAATAGCTACGATTTATATAGTGCTTTAAGGCTTACAAAGCACTTTACATATATTTTCCTCATTTGGCACTCACAGCAACCTGTGAAGTGGGCTTTATTATTATCACCATTTTTTAACAGATGAGGAAAATAAGACTAATGGAAGTTACATGTCTTACCCACAACCAAACAACTAGCAAATATATGAGGGAAGATTTGAACTCATGCCCTCCTAACTGTAACAATAGTACTCTAGTTTAACTATCTCAGTTATTTATGAGAATGTTGTTGGGGGAAAAATTACTTTTTAATTAGAAAAATTTAAACCTTTACTCTCTCTTAGAATCAATACTAAGTATTGGTTCCAAGGCAGAAGAGCAGTAAGGGCTAGGCATTTGTGTTTACGTGACTTATCCAGTGTCATACAGCTTTCTATTCATTGTTACTTTACTGCCTCCTAAATGAAACTTCATGTTTGCTTTTTTCTAGACTTAGAGAAGACACCTGGGAAAGCTTAACATTAACAAAATGTCATGTATCATAAACTACCCACTGATACCCCTTCATTATTTTTCTTCATGATGTCTTCATTCATTTTTTCCCTGCTCGAAATTATTTTTCCTGTCATCAAAGGAATTGTTTTGACATTAATCAATTCTAAAGGACAGGTTCCTTCTTGAACAAATCATGATTTTGGACAAGGATAGAGTTATCTGTTTTCAAAGATCTTATTGACCCAGACAAATTAGATCAAAGACTTGATACTTCTGTAAATTCAAATGTACGGGTAATTTAGAACTCCATAGTATACCTGGCTGGCTATAAAGCCCACTAACCATTCCTTGACCGTACAAGAACAGCTCTATCTACCATTTATCACTCCTGAAGTTAGGAAAATTAGCAACTCAGAGCTCTATGCATAGTTCAAATCTCCTCTTTTCCTGTTCGGTTCCAATGGATATTTGAGTGCAGCAACTATATATCCTGATTTCCTAGAACACTAACAAATTTAGGAAAAGAAAATGGAAAATGCAAATGATTTGTCTATTTCATATGATTCCATGCCAGGAGAATTCTGGAGAATGTTGAAGAGTCAACATTGAAAAAGCAAAATAATCATGACACACACCTTTTAATTTAATTTGCATTATTTGTTCTTTCTCCCTCACTTTCTTAAATCTAGACTATCATCAAGGTAATAAGTCAAGTCCTAACCTAGAGTGTTTCTTCCAAGATATAAATGTTCAAACTGAAAATTTAATAATTAGCCTTCTTTATATGGGTCATGGAAGGAGATTGGAGAAGGAGGATCTGTGTTAAGGGTGAAATTCTGGTGAAAACTATTGACTAGGCAGAATCCAAAACATGGAGTACATTCTCTCTTATCGATGAAAAGAGAGGGAAAAGTAATTAGAGTTTTATTGTAGACTGAATTTTGGACACTAAGAAAAATATTCAAATATAAAGAGACAAATATAAGGTAGATTGGTGTTTTAGAATCCCTGGCTTCCATCAAGGTTCAGCTTAAGCATTGTCTTCTATATGAGGTCTTTCTTGATCCCCAGTTTCTAATGTCCTCACTCCCCAATCTACTTAGCAATCAGTTTTATATTATATATGTGTGTGCATGGATGTATAGAGGGAAATGTATATATATATATATTTATATGTGTGTATGTGTATCTATGAATATATTAAACATATATGTTACCTACCACTTGGCACAATGTCTGGCACATAGTAGGTGCTTAATGAATGTTTATTAAATGATTGATTGATCCTCACAGAGGTAGGTGCTATTATCATAGTAGGAGAAAACTAAAGCAGAGAGAAGTACAATGATTTGCCCATAGTCACACAGCTAGTAACTAACTGAAGCAGAATTTTAACAAGTCTGCCTGTCTCCATGCCACGTAGTTGCTTCCGCATGTTTTTATATACAACAATTAAGTAGGAGTACAAGGCATGAGAGACTGAGGAACAGTCAGCCCTGTTGCACCTAAACTGGGATGAGATTAAATTTATCAGTATGTAAAATCTATCCTCTGACCTTCATATTGGGTTTGAAAATAATTGCAATTTTGTATCCTACTTCATTTCTTTTATTCTGAATACTTAGAGTAGGGTACGAGGGAAAACTCAGTATGAAAAAAATGAAATAAAAAGATACAAATTAGTCTTTTAACCCAATAGCCCTGGTTTTGTTGTTGTTGTTGTTAGAGTTGTTTAAAAAATAAAAATAAAAATAATAATTCTCCCACTATCAAGGCAGGTAAATCAATGCACACAGAAGACTGACTAATTTTTACATGCAGAATTATATTGTCCACACAGAAATCATAATTGATCTCAATAATACCCTTTCTCTGAAGAGATCACAATAATCTCATATCTGTCCTCTTCATTTTCCAGTGGTGTTTTATTTTAGAATGTAGATGAAATGATGTATCAAGGTATAAGAGAAAGAATATTGGCTTTCGAAGTAGAAAATCTCAGGTTCCATTAATGAGGGGATCAGACTAGATGATCAGACTGTCTGGATGTAAATCAATGATGAGGCAGCAATATGAATAGCTCATACTTACAAAATAATACAAACTGATATTTACACACATTTTCTCATTTCCCAGGAGCACCACTGAAAAATGGAGCTGCTTGGGGTTGCATCCCTGGTGATCTCTTCCTGGTCTCTTTCCATGTTTGCTTCTTCTGTCATTTTCTGCAATGTTTTGCAGGTCACCTGAGCAGTTTTGAACTTTGAGATGATGAGTGGAAAGAGAGATAAAGATTTTCAAAGTTGTGTTGCATTTTCTCATCTAAAGCCCCAGGGGCATTGTTCAGACATTAAAGTTCTTTTCACTAGCTAGAGGAAAAGGTGACCTTATAGTTTAGAGGAATCTGAGTTAGTTGCAGGGTGGCAGGGAAAAAAGGGGAGAGGTGAC
Source organism: Monodelphis domestica (assembly GCF_027887165.1). NCBI lineage: Eukaryota > Metazoa > Chordata > Mammalia > Didelphimorphia > Didelphidae > Monodelphis > Monodelphis domestica. The sequence continues at coordinate 186,552,749 of NC_077233.1, read as the reverse complement.
ATTTGCAGCTATTATGTCTTCCTATGTGTCACTTTGTATGGTAGGAAAATAGGAAGAGAAGGAATAATAGCGAGATCCTGTGACCAAGAAGACAATGTAGGGATCAATGTTCTTGGCAATGTGTTCTTACCTAGTTTAAAAGAGAAATCCCATTGTTATGAATGGTAATCTCCTAGGCTACATTTGAGTCATTGTTGCAAACTTTCCCTTCTGTAACTGTCCAGCCGACCAAAACGAAGTCTGGGGAGCATTGGATGGCACACTGAATAACATTATAGTTTCTTTACTTGTAAAATGAGGGGATTGGCCTAGATGGCCTCCAAGATCCCTTCCAATTCTAAATCTGTGATTCTGTGATCCTTTGTTCCTACTGAAATAGAGCACAGAAGTTAAGCATAACAATGGGAGGAACAGAATTAGGAATCAGGAAACATGGGGTCTAGTCCCAGTTTTGCTGTTGGTGGACTATATGACCTTCAACAAGTCACCTATTTTCTCTGGGTTCCAATGACCTCCTCTAAAAAATGGAATGCTTTCCCTACTTAAAAGCAAAATACATCCCCAAAGGATTGTCAGGCAGTCAATAAGCATGTATGAAATGCCTCCTCTGTTCCATTTACTGTGCTAACTTCTTATTTTGAGGATCAAATGACATCATAGATATGAAAATGAAAAATATAACAAAAATGAAAATTGTGAAATGTATAAAGTACTAAAGTATAAAGAGGGAGGAGGGAGGAGAGGGGAGCCAGAACTGTAATGTAACTGGAATAGAAAACTTTCAGTAAGTAAACTCCTACCAATGATTAGTAACTTAGACATTTAGAGAGTTTCCTGGGCCAATGATTGGGTTAAATGATTCACCTAGGTTTATATCTTCAATTCATCTCAAAGGCAAGGCATAAACTCATGGCCATGCTAAAACCTCTATACCATATTGCCTTTCATAAAGGATCATGTAAATAAGAACTTATAATTTTATTGTGTTTTCAGAAAGTATTTTCCTCAGAAAGACTCCCACCAGGTGCACACTCCCCCATTTTACAAATGAGCAAGCTGAGGCTTAGGGGTACTGAGTCACTTATCTATGTGTGACATGACTAGAGAATGCCAGAACTAACCCTCCTGACTACAAGTCCAGCATGCCTCTGTAAAAATGGAGATTTGAACCCCGGACTCCAATCCCCAGAATTGGCCACTTCCCAGAATGCTTTGTAATCTCACTGAGATCCTCACCTGGGCAAGATAAAAAATTTCTATTTAAACTGGTTGCAAAGCCTACCAGCTCTCTTCCTACTTCTGCTTCCAAGGAGTCGTGGCTCTCCACCTAGCAAGCAAGATGTGAGTGGTTGTGAATGGGCTCTCTGGGCTTAGGCATGTGCTTTTCTTATTTTGTATTTTCTCTATTTCTTAATCTTTAAATAAACCTCATAAAAATATAATACTTCTAGAGTAAAACTAATTTTGCCACCGTTTGGCCAAAATTTTATTCTTAACACCTCCCACTATAACACACTGCCTAATATAGTTATCAAAGTCCTTACCCTGAAGAGAGACAGATGGGAAGAGCGAGGAATGGGGTCATTGAGAAAACTTTGAGAATCATTAGGTGTCTCTGCCCTTCATCCTCTATCCAGAGCAAGGAGAACTGCTCCTTCAACATAGTCCAGAGTCAGAAGTTATGAAGTTTTGTTTTGGTTATGAAGAGGAGAAGTCACCATAACAAGGCTCTAACAACTTTGGGTGTCTTAGAAAGGCAAAAGACAGGTGCGAACTGATAGGATTGCTGTAAGCCAATGAATAGGGAGAGAAATAAAAGAGCTGAGATCCAGGTGTTGCACATCAGGAACATTCGAGTTAATTTTTATTCAGCTGATGTCCCTCATCTGGACTTGTTTGCTTATCTTAGTCCCAAACTAATTTCAGTTGAAAATTGGAACTGTTTTCTTGGGGAGCATTGTAAATAACAGAATCAACAAGGATAAGGCAGGGAATACAGGGAATTCAGGGTTAAGAAGAAAGAGACTCAAAGTATGCCAGCTGTAGCCTGCACATTAAGTCAGGCTGCTACTGCTTCCTTGCCCAGGGTGAAATGAGGCTCTTGCATGAGAATGATTCACTGCTGTTCTGGATAAACACAACAGAGTATACTAATATGTTGAGTGATGAGGAGGAGAGGATGAAGGAAAAAACGTGATTGGTCAGATTATGGGCTGATGCCTGACTGGAGAAGAGAACTGCTTGATTACTAGGTGGTGATCTTATAGGGAGTTAGGTAAGGCTATCTAATCATCAGTATCTGTGGAAATTATAATTAGAGGTCTTTCTGCCTGATTGGCCTGATATACTGATTGAGTAGGGAACTGCCAACATGGTGTGACTTGAAGGGGAACACAAATTACCACATGCCCAAATAAAATCTCAGGAGTCTGTCTATTGGAGCACCTTGCATTTCAAACTTTAGGAAATAGAATGCTTAAAGTATAATGAGAGAAAGAAGAAAGGAAGATTCCAAGCATGGAACAAAGCCCAAGGAGTGCAGATATGGGTAGAAGAGCAGAGTAGAAAAATTTTAGGTGACCAAAGTAAAATCAATGGACACCTAGAATGAGGAGCAATGCTAAGAGATAAAGAAGATGGAAGAGACATGTTCCTGAGAAGGGCCTTCCTGAGAAGGCCAGATAGAACTGAACTTGGACAAATCACTTCAACCCATGGGCTTCAGTTTTCTTGTAATATTCCTTCTGTTATTATTTCTTTAAAAAAAAACCAATCCATAGGTGTTTTTAATCTGTCTTTCTTTAATAGTCTTTAAATATAGTTGTTTTTTTTGTTACTTATGCTTTCTTTCTGTAGTTGTATTTGCTTACCTTTTTTTTCTCCTTTGAAGTATTTGAAAATTGGATTATTTAGTAAAAATATTTTTTGTAAAAATGTCGAGAGCTTCAAATGACTTTTAGTCAATCCCTATCTTTTTTAATTGACAATCAGCATCAAGTGTTCAAGGTATATCATTTTTGAGGTGTACCTTGAGCCTCTTTGCTTTTTTGAAATACATTATTTTCTCATATGGTTACTGGTGAGTACAGAATTGTCAAATAGTCTTGTTATGCAGATTTCCTTTACTTTTGAAGGTCATTCTGATTACTTTAAGAATTGGTTGGTTGTTTACCTTTGGAATTGTGTGATTTTACCATTCTGTGACGTGGAGTTGGCATCATAGATTTTTTTCTTTTTCTTTTTTCTCAAGACAATCTGTGAATTTCAATTGGCATTTTGTTTTCTGTGCTCAGAAGTTTTGAGTTTGTGAGATGAGAAAGGTAGAATGAATCATTTTTCAAGTTTTCTTGTAATATTTCTTGTATCATAGTGTTTGGACTTTTTGACTTGTTGCATTCTTTTTGGAGACCTTTGATACTTAAATTGACTAAATATATCCTGTGTTCAAATTCAACATACTTTTTTTTATATAGTGATCATATGTTCTTTTAACACTGATTTTTGCTTTTCTTCTACCAAATTGCTTTTCATTTGTCACAACTGACTCAAAGCAAAAGCAATTACTATGATGGAAATAGTAAGAATGATAGCTATAAAACTTTCCCCAATAAACCTGGGGAACATTCTCCTACAAATATATACATCATCTGTGAAAAGAGTGAACACACACTTCAACTTCAATAGTAGTGAATCACATATGTTCCTTAGTCAAGTCACACCTCCAGTATTTTAGCCACAACATTCCTCCTCTTAGAGTCCTGCTGCTTCTCTACCTGAGTATATGTCATCTCAGGTGGCTAAGTAACTTTATTGCAAAGCACCACGGTCAACGTAGGCAGTCCTTTCTCAGGAGCTATATTCTTCTTTAACATCTGGTTCCTGCCTGTACCAACATCCAGAACTGCTTAACTCAGTATTTAAAATAAGGGAGTAGATGGCCTCAAAGGTCATGATCAGTCTTCACTTGATCCAATGACCAAGTAAAACTTCATGTTCATAAAGGAATAATAGAGTATTAATACATCTTTGTATGTCATGATGTTTTGTTAAAAGATTCATATCTTGTTACATCTTTTATCTGCCCTCATTTTCTTTGATCACTCCAACTGGTAGGGAAAGGGGAGAAAATCAGTTGGTGGGAGACCAACCAACCATCCACCAAAACCTCAATTTACTTAATTGTACTTACCAAAGTGAATGTTGAGTTTGTAAGAGCAGAGAGGTGGAATGAATCATTTTTCAAAAGGTGAGGAAGAATAGAAAAGGCAAGGAAAAATTATTCCATTCAAGAACATCCATTTGTCATCATCTACCTGAGATTCTGAAGCAGTTTACATTAGTTTTGCAGAAATACACCCAATTCATGAGGTGAAAAGGTTGAGGTCATTTTCAGATAATAAAGGAGGTAAGAGATTTATTGCTGCTCAGAAGGTCTCAGATTAGTTAGCCAGGGGAAACATTTGGTAAGCATATCTATCACCTACACACACTGAATTTTCTTCCCTGTATTTGTGTGCCATGAAGAAACTATATGAAGTTCAAAATGTGTCTATAATGGACAAGAGAATACTGTATGTTTTTAAAGGTATGAATTGCTTTTCCTGATAGAGAAAATTCATAAAGTGAGGGCCCACTTTAAGGTTAGCAAACTAAACAATTTAAACAAATACATATTCATAAAGTTCTTCCCACCACAAACAATGTAATAGATAAGAAATTTGTGTTCTGTGAAGTAAAGTAATGAAGATAGGAAGTATTAGGACTGGGATTTAAAGCAAGATTTTTTGGTGCCCAGTCTAATAATTTTTCTAATATTCATCTATTACTTCTTTGCATTATATACGCTACTTGAGCAATGTTGGGAAAGTCTTTAGGACTCAGTTTCCTCATTTGCAAAATGGGTGGTTGGATTGGATAATCTTTAAACTCTCTCCCAGCTCTAAATCTATAATTCTGTAATCCTATAACCTGCCCAACTCCTAATATTTTTCATTAAATACTCTTGAACTGACCCAGGCTTTGATTATGAAGCTTTGGCTTCTCTTAGTGATGCCTTATTATAGATGATCAGGACAAGATTCACCTGATTCTAGGCTAATACTTGTAGACCTTGCTATTTATTGGACTTCTGCCATGGGGATTTTCCTAGCAGCCTGGAATTGCTCCCGACTCAACAAAGGAGTACTTTAACAATATTTCTAAAGAAATTCCTTCTGGGTGAATTTAGACAAGTTCTTTAACTTCCCTGGGCCTGAGTTTCCTCACCTCTAAAATGATGAGGTTGGTTTAGATGACCTCTAAGGTTCTTTCCAATTGTATGGCCCCAGTTTAATCTGATTCTATGATCCTCTCCTTATGGTCTGAAATGAGATAATGAATTCAAAGCTCTTTGTCTATTCAGGGATAGACAGGAAATGGCATGTGCTAGGAAGGTAAAACTACTACCACATCACCTTGACTACCACCTTCCCTACCACCACCATAGCCAAGGATTCAGAGTCCAGAGAATTTCAATGCCCTTCACAGTAATAGTCCTACTTCCAACAAGCCCCAATAGTCATTACTGAGAAGAACAACACTTCTGGAAAAGGACATTTCCTTATCTTTGTCACTAATCACAATCATCAATCAATTGGTACTTTTAGGTAACCTCAGACCACTAACGCTGCTACCAGCCTGGTCCCCTAAAACTATCATCCAAGAAAACAACTTTTGTGGAGCTATAATTCAACAGAGACTTTGTAAAGTGCTGTAACCCTTAATTCTTAGTATTTAGAGTTACAGAAAATCAAGAAAAGAAAGTTCTTGCAAAGTTCTTGATACTGTCAAATGATTCAATAGCACAAATGTATTACATTCATGTAAATGACATTAAAGAAGATTCCTTACCATCTGATTTACCACTGCACCCTAGGGCTATCTATGGTACTTATCCCTTGGACTTGCATCTGAAACTTCCTACATGTGTGTTGCCTCCCATTATTACAGGGTTCTTACATTTTTGTGTGTGTCTTAGACCTCTTTGGCAGTCTGGTGAAGCCTAAAAACCCTTCTTGACATAATATTTTTAGATATATGAAATAAAATACATAGGAATACTAAGGAAATTATTTATACTTAAATACAGTTTTCAAAATAAAATTTAAAAATTCATAGACCCTAGGGAAGGATATAAGCCCCTTGAAAACAGAATCTGTCTTACTTTTCTATTTGTACACCCAGAATTCAGCACAATGCCAAATGAAGAGCCTAATAAATGTTCATGCATTCATTCACCATGTAAATGTAGGTTGTTGCTATTATTTATGAGTTGCTCAGACAGAGACAATTCATCACCTGGTGGCCAACCAGGTGGAAGTGTGCCTTTCTGAATTTAAGCAGTCTGGTGTGTGGATAGCAGATACATGGTCTGCCTCTAGTTTGAAGGAACTCTAGTTCTGCTCCTCTGGCACAGTTTCTGAGAGCCTAATGATTCTCACTGGTCACGCAGCAACCTCTAGGTGGCACCTTACAGGAGATTTACACTCATTATCTCTTTGAATTATTTCAGCAATTTAGTCCCTGCAAATTAGCATGCCCTGGGGGAAATTAGTCTCAGATTTAGAAGAATAGAGACTTTGACTCAAAGAACATTTCAATAAAAATGGAGCATCTTTTTGACAACATTGACGTAGAGGTTTCAGGATAAGAAAAGTTGGAAGTCTGTCTTTGCTGGTTGGAACACTGTTTGCTGGTTTAAGTGCAGCTTCTGACCCTGAAAATGGCAGTGAAGATCTCTGCCTCCAACTAGTCTGAAGGTTCAGCCCCAAGCTCACACAATACAGCTGGCAGGCTTTCTAGATTCCATTTTCTAATGACTCTTCCCATAGCTCTTCACTGCTGGATAGTCCTTTAAACTGACCTATGGCAAAGACCCAGACACAAACATCATTCAAAAAATTTGGAAAGAAGCCTTTCCTTCAAATCCTGAGTGAGCTACTGTGTGACCTTGGGCAAACTACTTCTCCCTCTTGGTATTAGCTTCTTCAACTGTAAAATGTGGAGACAGGATAAGATGATCTCTAAATTTCCATCTATCTCTATATCTGTAGTCTATAATGATGATATTCTGTTTAGAGTTCCTCTCATTCCAGCTTTCTGTGAATTCCCACATTTAAATAGGTTTCTATTTGCTCTAAAGTGGTCTCTAAGAGGAAACTAAAACCCTAGATGCTTGGGGGAGGGGTGTGGGAAGAACCTGCAGATGCCCAATCTTTCCTGCCCTATCCAACTCTATATTAAGTGGCCCAAATAAGTTGACAGCTAGTGTTCTTGAACTCTTTCAGGCCTTGGTCATAATACATCTGCAAAGCTAAATATGAAATAATTGCACAGTTTTGCTCAGGAAAGAAGAATTTTATGAGAACTAATAGTGTAGAGACTATAAAAGAATACTTAGCTTAGTAAGGAATTCATTATCTCCTCTCTAAACCCTCCCATATTTCTCATTTCCCTTTTACCATCAAGGGTTCTACCATCCACCCAATCATCCAGGCTCTCAATCTAGATGTCCTCCTTGACTCCTCACTCTCTCATTCTTCATATCTGATCTGTTGCTAAAACCTGTTGATTTTTACTTTAAATTCTTTTCTCACAAACACCCCTGCCTCTTTGATACTGCTACCACCCTGGTATATGCCCTCATCTCCTCATCTATATTCTATAATTTTAATAGCTTGCATCCAGGAAGCCATGCCACAAGTCCCTCTTCACTCTAGTGTATCTTCCATTTAGTTGTCGAAATCATCTTCCTAAAATGCAGATATGATCATGCCTCCTATTCCTGGGTAAAGTCCAATGGCTCTTTATCTTCTCCCACTGGGAGAACAAATGACTTTGTTTCTTTGCAATTTCTTGGACGAGATATTCCATTTCTGAACTCCATGCATTTTCTCTGGGTGTCCTCCATCCCCAGAAGACTCTTCCTGCTCATCTTTGCCTCCTGACTTCACTAGCTTCCTTTGAATTGCTGAAAAAAATCCCACCTTCTACAAGAAGCCTTTCCTTTTTCCAGTGCCCTCCTTCAGGTATTATTTCTCATTTATTCTTTCTATTTCTTGTTCATAACCAATTGGTGTCTCCATCAGATTGTGAGCTCCCTGTGAGTAGATATTATTGCCTTTTATTTTTCTTTGTATCCCCAGGGCTTAGTTCAATGCCTGATACTTAATAAATTGATTGACTCATGAATAAATAGAACTATAAAAATAACTACTATATAATGAAAATAGAACCTTTAATAATAATTCCTAAAATACACAACACCCAGTTATACCTATAAAGACAACCAAGATAAATTAAACCTTCTCCAGTGCCCAGAGGGAACTACCTGAACATGCTAGGTCAACTTTTCAACTCCTGGCAAGGAAAGAGTTGGGGGTGGTTGGGAAGAGAGAGAGAGAGAGAGAGAGAGAGAGAGAGAGAGAGAGAGAGAGAGAGAGAGAGAGAGAGAGAGAGAGAGAGAGAGAGAAGAACAGACAGACACAGAGACAGAGAAAGACTACCAAAGACTGCCAAATTAGGCCTTGACCATTCAGCTCAACTACAGTTTGGAGCTTCTTTAGGACAGAACAATATTGGGCTATACTTATTCTTTATGACAGACTTGGAGCCTGCACAAGGTGCTTTCATTCTTGCTTGGAGCATTTGAAGGGAAAGGAAAGGTAGGAGTAGTTCCCAGAGGCAAGACCCCCAAAGGAAAAGAGAATAAATGAAGAGCAAGACAAAGAGTAAGACTCAAGGAACCTTGTGTACTACTTCCATTCAAACTATGTCACATCCTTTTAATTCTATACCTGCTTACTTAGGCATCAAGGGGGTACCTCAATTCTACCTACTTCACTAGTGGGTGATCCAATGCTTATCTACATTGGAAGCTATGTCAGTAGAAAGAATAAAAATAGAATCCCGAGGATTCAGTCTCATTAAATGCAAAGAAAACTGTCTTCCTCAATCCAGTGACTCCTCAAGCACCAAAATTCTGGATAAGGACTGTTCTACACTATCATGAAAGAGAAATTTCTCTCCTCAATCTCATAACTATTTAAGGGGAATATTTCTCCACTTGTGAGGCAAGTGGAAAAGACTATGATACAAATAGAGTATTTCAATTATTATTTATAGAAATATAATGGTGGAAAAATGAGGGAGGGACTTGATTCTAACTTACACCCAGATTAGTTGATCCAATCACAGCATGTGATAACAAGATGTTAACAGACTATGATTCCTTTATGTATATTGAACAACTTTCTCTGGTAGACTTAAAGCAAGACTGACCATTAGACAAGCAAAAAAAAATAATGACCACATCTGGGACTTTTAAATAGTCAATTCATGCAATTTTTCAGATCAGGTCAATCAAAGAGAGTCAGAATGAGAATAGCAGTTCTTTTTTCTTGGAAGGAATTAGAAGGGAAGGAGAAGAGGGAGGAATTTTTTTTCTCTTCACCTTTTATTAGCCAAAATGTTTATTGATGGAGATATTTGCTTAGGAAATAACCTCATCTAATAGTTGGAAAACCAGTTTGAGAGAATTGGAGGCACAGTTGAGAAACAGACACACATGTGGATTCAGAGGGCTAACAACTCAAGTCTGGAAATAACTTCAAGTTGGGGACCCCTGACAGTAGAAAAAAGCTATGGACTCTCTAGAATCATCTGTTCTTGTGAGGAATAAACAAGGGAACCCAGTTGATCAATTCATCTATGAAAAACAATTCAGAGATGTTAGAAACAACAACAACAACAAAAAAGATCTGAAAACTCCTTTTAACATTTGCTATTCTTTCCTTATATCCAATGACCACCCATTTCTCTAGATCCTTAGGTATATTAATTATTTTTTAACCCTACAGACTTCTAACTTGATTTTCCAAAAATCTATGTGAAGTAGTTGACACTGTCCATCCTTAGCAAGTATTCTTGTTACTCTCAGGAGAATAAAGTATTATTGAGTTTGGAAGCATTGGAAATATCACTTTAAAAAACATACAGAAATGCAAGGGTCTTTTGTTCCTATTTAAAAGTCAAGATTGCCTGGAAGTGGGAGTGTAATTGTAAATAACAGAATATGTCTTTAAGGTCCTTAAATAGTCTGACCTTAATATTTGCATTTGGCCCTATCATTATGCCTCTCAGTTGTGTTTTATACCATAATTATCAACTCACATGCTGAATTGGTCCTCACAAAAGCGCCCTCTGATATTTTGCCACTTCAGGAATTGGGGCTGTCAACTTCTTCCTCTTGGATGTGTGTAATTCATGCAGAACAGATTCTCAATAAAGAAATTATGTAATGGGTATCTCTGTTCCTTACTCCTGGGCAGGACAAAGGGCCTTCTCCATTTCCCTGCCATGTTCCATACTGGCAATTATTCACTGAATGATCCAGATGTAGGACCAAATGTGAATTCTGAGGTCACCTAATCAAGATTTTTAAGTACCGAATGAGAGAAAAGAAATAAATCAACATTATCTGCTGGGATTAAGCAGTATATAAGACTTCCAGAGGTTAAGATATTTTTCTGACTTTCTATCAAAACTTTTTAGGTTCTTTTTTTAACCTTTCAGAGTTTCTCTACCCACCTTTCTTTCATGACCTTTATGGACACAGCTTAATCTGATGTGTCTACTGCCATTTGATTCTTGTTGTCTCCCCCTTTTATTCTCCCCTACAACATACACATAAAAATTCATCATTCACATACATTTGTAAAAATTATACTTTATTATTAGTCATTTTATATGTGATCAAACTTTTTTCCCCATGGGCACATACTATCTTCTCCATGAAAGTAGCAAACAAAAAGAATGCTTCTTTCTTCCACTTGAAGAACTTTAGTTTCTGGGAAGTTAAAGGAAGCTTCCCCTTCTGCTTTCAATGAGCTCCTATTGTTTGGAAGTTTTTCCTTCCATTGTGCTAACATAAGATCATAGCATCATGGACCTAAAGCTTGAAGGTACATCAGAAGCCATCAGGTTTAACCCCTGATGTTCAATATAGTTAAATGACTTGCCCAAGGATAGATTGTAGAAATTAGAGGTGAGATTTGAACCCAGACATGAATTCAGAGCCAGTATTCTCTCCATAGTTCCATGCAGGTTTTCTACAATTCTCTGCCTTACTTTTCTGCTTTTTGGGATTCAGCAAGACAATTCTCATTCCTCTTCCATGTACTTTCAGATTACTTTCTATTATAAATATGCTGAAGATAGGAACTATGGCTTTTATCTTCTTTCTATCTGAAATATGTGTGGCCTGGTATTGCCATGGAGACTCCATGGCAATGGAGCATCTTTCAGTCTGTGATATATTGGAACTAAAACTCTTGGGAAGAGGGTTAATAGAGAATTTGGGGAGAAAACACAAGAAAGAGCAGAGGGAAGAAACAGATTCAGAGTTTGTGTGTTGCCCATGTGGATTTCACAGTATCAGAACCAAGGTGCTAGATTTATGCTCTTTCAGTCTTTCTTACAAAGCCTCTAAAATGTGTTGTTGTTGCTGCTGCTATTGAGACTACTGCTATATTTAACAAAGTAGTTGATACAAGATTAAGAGACTAAGACCAATCATATTAAGGGAAGGCCCAACACCAGTTCTTTATATGTTCAAATTCAAATTTGGAACAAAATGTGGCACTCAAAAGTCATTGACCAAAAAGAGGTTTGCTTGGCCTTAAAAACAGCAAGGATGTACAACAAGAATATAGAGCGTTATAGCTTCCCTAGATGAGATCTCCTTCATCTCTGTTTGGAAACATCTGTTCAACAGGGAAAGGAATGATGGCTTACTTGGTTTTCAGACATCCATCAAGTTGGAAGGTCACTGAATTGATGTGGGTAGGCTTTTTTGTTCCCTTAGACAACCAGGGAACTGCTTCAGGGAAGGCTGAGGACAATTTGTTGCCTTTTAGGAATAATTAATGTTGGCCATGAAAAAATGAAGAAGGATGAAGTATTGGATCTGAAGTGAGACAGACCTAGATTTTAGCCTCCCTTCACACACAAACCAGATGACTCAGGAAAAGTCATTTATCCTTTCTTGGTCTCAGTTTCCTCATCTATAAAGTGAAGGGATTGCACTGAATGATCACTGAGTTCTTTTAACTGACCCTATGATTCTATGATGTAGTTACAGGTTCTCTTTTTTTGAAGACATTAAATACTCTCCTTATTTTGATTAAATGTTTCAGTCAAGAGAGGGCACTTAGATTTTCCTTCAAGGGAGCCCTGAGATCTCCAAACCAGTTCATTTTTATAACACATATGAGATCTCAAAGCTGTATTCTTCCACAGTAACTGTTTCAAAACTCAGATCAAGACTCATTTCCCCCTAGGAAATCTTTCATTGACAGGTCTCACTGATTACCCTCTTCTCTGAACTCCCAGCAACTGTCTATGCCACACACTTAAGCACCTGTGCTATACTAGAAACTAAGCATCTTTGGGAAAAAAATTACTTATTTGTTTATTACATTAAAATACCCAGTTAACTCCCTCCCTTCCTTCTTTCCCTCTCCCATTAGAGAAGGCACCACTTGACAAAAAGAAGTGTGTATGTATAAAACCATGTCTTGCTTATTTCAATTTATCAGTTCTCTCTCTAGAGATGAAAATACACAAATATTCAATATTTCTGTGGCTGTATATAATGTTCTCTAGGTTCTTCTCATTTCACTATTCATAATTTCATGTAGGTCTTTCCATGTTTTCCTAAAATTAGCCTGTTTGTTATTTCTTATGATTATTTCTTATGGCTTAGTGAATTCATCACAATCACATGCCACAACTTGTTTAGCCATTCTTCATTTGATGGGCATCCCTTCAATTTACAGTTCTTTTCCACCACAAAGAGAGCTGCTATAAATATTTTAGGACATATAGTTTCTTTTCCTTTTTTTTTTCTGATCACCTTGAGAAACAGATCCAGCAATGGGCTTTGCTGGGTCTAAAAATGTAGAAAAGAGTTTTATAACTCTTTGAACATAATAATTCCACATTGCTCTCCAAAATGGCTGGATCAGTTCACAGTTCCACCAACAGTGTATTAGTGTTCCCATTTTTCTACAGCCCCTCCAACATTTGTCAATTTGCTCTATTATCATTTCAACTAATCTGATAAGCATGAGAAGATATCACAGAGTTGTTCTGATTTGCATTTTTCTAATCAATAATTATTTTTCATATAGTCATATATAGTTTTCTTTATATTAAACTCCCTGCATGCCTGGTATAAATTCTGTTTGTCATAATATATAATCACTATGATATATTATTGTAGTATCTTGGCTAATATTTTATTCAGTATTTTTGCATCTATCTTTCTTACTTGAAGGCAGCAAAATTTTGATTCTATTATTATAATTAATGATAATACATAATAATCAATAATTATATTAACATGTAAGATAATTATATCATACACTTACATAATTGGGTATAATTCAATATACTTATATGTAAACATTTTTATCTTATATTTATATGATGTATATTATCCTATAACGTGTACTTATCAATATAATCAATAATAATAATAGGTATAAGATCTAGACATTTGGTATAGGGGATTACTAGGTGAGAAAATTCCCCCAACTAATTCAAGTTAGTGCCTTCTCTGCAATTTTTAACCACAAAGAGCTAAGAGCACTGAGATGAGAAGTGGCTTACCCAGAGTGACACAGTTAATATGTGTCAAGGTAGGACCTAGAACTAGGTCTTCTTGGTTTGAAAGTCTTTGTTCTATCCCCTGTTTCACACTGCTTCTTGAGGATAATGATGATGCTGGTGATGATACCTTCCATTTAGGTAATGGTTTACTGGTATAAAGCATTTTTACACACATAATTTCAATCACAATGGGTAGAGTTCTGGGCATAGAATCAGGAAGATCTGAATTCAAAACCAGATTCAGACTTTTAATAGCTCTATGATCCTAGGCAAGTCACTTTAATCTCTATTTGCATTTAGTTTCCTCATCTGTAAAATGGGAGAAATAATAACCTTCTTCCACCTTCCAGGATTTTTGTGAGAATCAAATAAGATAATATTTGTAAATCTCTTAGCTACAATGCTTGCCAAATAGCAAGTATTATGTAAATACAATAATAATAATTATTACAAACATCTTATGAGGTAGGTAGTCTTTAACTACCCATGCCTGGCAACTCATATCATGTCTTGATCCTCCAATGTTTCATCTATAAATGTGTAATTTGGATTAAATGAACTAGGAGGTCCTTTTCTGATTCTATGATTATTTTCCTTATATCACAGATCAGGCAACAGAGGCTCACAGATAACATTCCAAAGATAACACAGACTAAAAAGGACCCAGATTCCAATTCATAGGATTCTGTCATGTTTAACCCTTGGCACTTTCCATTTTCTTGTATCATTTGCTGGCTTTTCATGTCAGTCATGTGCCCTACTAGACCATGCATTCTTAAGGACTAGGATTGTTTCTTATATTTCCTTAATCTCCACAGGACCTAAGAAAAACTTTCTGATAAAAAGAGGAATATTGATGATATTGATGATAACAGACCTATAGAGTTCTCCACATTCAATGATTGCTAAATGGGTGTTAACAGATTGACCTGAACCCCAGACTTCTCTTCTAAATTATGAAAATCTGAGTCTTAATTTTTTTTTCCTTTAGGGACAGCTCAGTATAGTAGAAAACTTGAAATCAGAAGGCCTAGGATTGAGTTTTGACTCTACCAATTAATCTGTGACTTTGAAAAGATATTTAATTTTTCAAATGTTTCCTCAATTCGTCAAACTAAGGTGCCTGTAATTATATTTCCTATATGTGAACGAAGTATGTTGAAAACCTCCAAAGTGCAATAAAATTAGAAGCATACCTATCCTGGTATACTATTTTACTGGAACTTGTTTTCCATTCTATTAATTTCACATTAATAATAACTATCAAAATTACTCATTATTATTTAGAGAGGAAGTATGACGTAGTGGATAGAGGACTAGATCTAGCATCAGCAAGATAGGAATTTAGGTTTTACCTTAGGCAAATTGTAACTGGGTCCCTGTGGAAGTCAATTCACTTTTTACTACAACAGGCAACTCCAAGTCTATATGTTATAGAATAGATATTAGTATATGTTTTGAGAATGGAATTTGTTTGTTTGTTTACCAAGATTTCCAGATATCAATAAAATCACGTATGAGTCCAAAAAACAATAGAAAACAAAACAATATGTCAAGAATCTATTATTTCCTATGTGTGTGTAATTCCTGTCATCTATGTCCAAACAAGGGAGTTATCAAACAAGTTGTCCATAGTTAAATAGCTGGTAAGTGTGAAAAGCAGGATTTGAAATCAGGTCCAAGGCCAACTTTCTAATAAGTGCATCTTATATCATCATATTCGTATAAGTTACTGTAGTGAATTATAATCCCAGAACCCTTGGAAAGAACAGCATTGCTTTGGATGAGATACTAATGAGTTGAGACATTTTTAAAGTTGTTATATAAATATCTAAGTAAATCATTACACCAGTAAGAAAAAATCTAATCATGGTTCTGTTCTGTCCTACTTACTCTTACTTGAATGGCCTGATCTCTGTCCATTCTCTTAGATTGCCTTAGAGGACCACTATGCTAACCCATTCTAGGACCCAGGCACAGATTGTAGGTTCAGAATGATTCCGTTGGTTTCCCAGGGTGGGGCTCGGTCTGATGCATTGTCAGAAAGAGCTGAAGGTAGCTTTTGTTCAGCCAGGCCAGCTGTACACCTTTGATTCCCCAATAGCTCTAATTCTGCAAGTCACTGGAAAATAGGTATGCTGTGGCATCCTGGTGACAGGTCTCCTCCAGTGTCTATGGCAACCTGGGGTTAGGGCCATTTTTCTTTCATCTGAAGAATGGGGCTGGCTTCCTGAAGATAAGTAAAACCCCATTGTTGCTTTGAGCTGTTAAAGAGCTCAGGGGTAATAAAGATACTACTGAACACCATTAATGATCTTGCATGAAATAACATGAATTAAATAATTGCAAATCATTTTTGCCAGCCTAATTATAGATGCTCTCTCATAGTAATGCGAGAAAGAGCTTTAAAATTGTGCTTCATTGCTTATTCCAGTCATTATTTCTGGCATTCTTTTGTTCCGAGTGTCCAGAGAGCTTATTGTCCGTCCACTGCAATAATGAGCTGGCTTTCACATTTGTAAATTAGAACCACTGGGTTAGTGTTCCCAAGTGGAATAATAGAACTAAATAATGCAGTTTCTCTAAGAAGAAAGGTAGCTGTATTTGAAAACAAAGTTTCCTTCAATCCACACATCAGATAGAAGGCTTTCCTTCTGACCTAAGGTCTAGCCTTTAACTACCCCCACCTACCACCTAGAAGTTAAGAACAAAAACAGTGGATGAATAAATGGATTTTTTCATTTCTATCTGGGCTAGAAGAAAGGGTCATATGGGGGTCGGATCATCTCTACACAGGTGTTCTATGTGAGAATCAAAAGTCACAGAGTTGGCGAGCTGGAAGGGACTCCAACAGTCATCTAGAATAACAGATCTGTGAAGGAATCCCTTACTCTAATATACTGCACACCTTCCTTGACCTCTAAATCTTTAGGAAATTTTGTTTTCTGTAGGCTACCTTAGTGAACAGTATAGCATACTGCCTGTAGGAAGTAATCAACAAATTCTTTTTGCTTATATGATACCCACACTGGGATTATTCTACCCATTCACACACATTGGCAAGTTGGACTTACAAATAATGACTATTGCTCTCCTCAGGGTTCTACAGATTATTCAGAGGATTTAGAGGTTTTAGTCTGACACATTGTCACTCAATTAATGTGTACTCCATTCTCAATTAAACAGTAGAAATTTATTAGAGTTTTTTATTTGCACAAACAAAATCAATGCAGCTAAAATTAGAAGAAAAGCAGGAAATTAGAGGAAACTCTTTGTAGCAAGTTTCCCTGATAGTCTCATTTCTAAAATACATAAGGAATTAAATAAATTTTACAAGAATAAAATCCATTAAATAGGTTTTGAACAATGACACATGTATAATCCAGTGGAATTATTTGTCTGCTCAGGGAAGGAGGAGGGAAGAGAAGTGGGAAAACTCATGACTCATGTAACCATGGAAAAATATTCTAAATAAATAAATATTTTTTAAAAAGAATAAAATACATTTCCCAATTGATAAATGTTCAAGGCGTATGAGTAGAAAGTTTTCAAAGGAAGAAATGGAATCTATAAACCACTAATAATTTGAGAAATACAAGTTCAAAACAATATCACTACCTCATGCCCACCTGACTAATTAAGATTACAACAAAAGAAAATGACAAATGTTGGAAGGGATGTGAGAAAACAGTACATTAATTCCCTATTGGTGGAGCTATGAACTAACCATTCTGGAAAGCAATTTGGACTATACTGCCCCCCAAAACTACTAAAACTGTGTAAATATTCAAATTAGCAGTATTGCTCTAGAGCTATATCCTAAAGAGATGAGGGGAAATGGAAAATAAAAGACCTTTGTATAAAAATATTTAAAACAATTCTTTTTGTGGTGACAGAGTTGGAGACACTGGTATACTCAGTGTAGACTGAAGCTTATTTTTTTCTTTCTTTTTTGGATATGATTAATAAGGAAAATGGTCTTTCGTGAATATACATATATGTAATGAATTTTATTTTATTTTTCTTGCTTTCTCGATGGGTGGGAAAGGATATGAGGAAAATGAGAGAATTTGGAACTTAAAAAATAAGATTAAAAAACCAATATTAGCTTTTTTAAAAAGATTATTTTAAGAATCAAATGAGGAAATATGTAAAAATCTTGGCAAATTTTAATGTGCTATGTAAATACATCATCATCATTCTGTTATTATCATTATTATTATTATTTATTATTGTAATGATCCTCCATGTAGATACTGAGACATCTTTTCCTCTTGCATGACAAAGGTCCCTGTGGACAGTGGTCTCAATCTGAAAAATATAATAGGAGTGAGGCACATGGAGAGATAATAAATGTGGCCAAGGAGGACTTCCTAATTCCTGACTTTTTCTTTTCTCTTTTTGAGGAGTGCTCATGAGTATAGCTCTCTGCTCAGCTCAGTGGATTGGTGTCTTTCTCAAATTCACATCTAACATTTTTCTCCATCATTAGGTATCACAATTCCTAAAGTCATTGCAATCCTCAGGGAATTGTCTTTTTACCTCTTTCTGTAAGGGCGCCCTCTATTGACTGTTACTACCTTTCTCCTGGATTCTTTTACTGCCTCTAGTTGCTGGTGTGATCTCTAATTTTAAAGTTGCTTATTTATTTTTTCACTGCTTTTAAAAAATTTATTTAGATTATTTTTCCATGTTTACAAGATTCATATTCTTTCCCTCTCCTCTTCCCTCCCCCCTCCTGGAGCTGATAAGCAATTCCACTGGGTTATACATGTATCATTGTTCAAAACCTATTTCCATATTATTCATATTTGTAAGTGTTCTTCTAAAGCCCAAACCTCAGTCATACATCCATCAAATCACATAATAAGTCATATTTTTTCTTCTGTGTTTCAACTCCCACAGTTCTTTCTCTGGATGTGGATAGCGTTCTTTTTTCTTGGGATTATCCTGGACCTTTGCACTGATACTAGTAAAGAAGTCATAGTGACAGCAGATAACCCAAGGAAAAATCAGGTCCAAACCCTGCTCTGAGAATTTAGTAGAGACATTTGATTAATGGAGGAAGTGAGATGTTTGTGTGTGTGTGTGTGTGTGTGTGTGTGTGTGTGTGTGTGAATGAGTGAGAGAGAAAGAGAGAGAGAGAGAGAGATAAAAAAGAAACTACCAATACAGATGGGCAGCTATTTAAAACTCATAATCATGGATCATGGATTTAAAGCTGTAAGGAACTTTAGGGATTCTTTAATCTATGATCCCTTATTTTACAGATGATGATACTAAAGCCAGAGAGGTCAAGTTACTCTTCCAATGTTTTATAGGCACCAAGTATAAGTATTAAGATTCAAACTTGGGTATCATGACTCCAAGGTCAGTGTCCTCTGTCTCCACTGAATCCTATCACTCCTCTTCTAATCTTTGAATTTCTTGGGAAGCTGAGAGTTTAATGGTCTTGGGCAGGATCTTACAGTCAGTATATATTAGAAGACATGGAACTTGAACAGAAGTCATCTAGATGATTCAAAGGCTAGTTTTCTTTTCATTATTTTAAACTCCCTCTGAATTATTTATTATTGAAGAGTTCCTTACTGAGAGTTAGAAAAATTCCTAGACAAAATCTTATTTTTAAGATGAGTCCTAGAAAAGGTAAGTGGTTGACTGCCCCAAGGCTTTGAACTGGGACTCAAACCCAGGACTCATGACTCATAGGCCAATAGTCCAGGAGTCTTTCCTTTTCAAATATACTCAGGATTTTGGTATCACTAAAGCCTTCTTGCATAAAATGAAAATTCTCTTTTTTTTTGTATGACTAAAATCATACTTAATTTCCATTGGACTCACAGGGTTTTGCTTTTGCTGAAGATTATAAGACAGACCAGGAAGAAAATGACAATGAATGATGAGCAAAGTGAATGAAACACCACATTGCCATTGTCAGCAGCTAGCATGACCCCAGCTGAATAGTAGTAATATGCATGAGGAAACTGGTACTTATGCTCATTCATACCTTTACTAAATGCCTTCATGTGTTAAGATCCAAACACATGAGTCTGAGTGTCTGATTCCTTATTAACTCTGCATGGAGGTTTTTTACAGTCAAGGCAGCATGTTTGCACATGCAATTACTACTTTCTGACTTTGGTGAATCCAAGATGACAAATGAACTAACAGCATTGGTGCTTCCAGGCTAACTCAGCTCAGCTTCTTGTCAAACACAATGTGAAACTCTCCTGCTGAAGGAGATCACTGAGATTTGACAGAGCCTAGAATTCAGTTATCATGAAGGTTCTATTTGATGTGAGGAGATAGGGTTCTGTCCAGCTGTGTTGGGCTATTTGGGAAGCCTTAGGACTTTGTTTATAATTTCATTCTCATGGAGAGTAGAAAAACAGTTTGTTTCTGAAGGAAAAACACCATGCCAGGTGCAATGGAAAAATATACTCCCTCTCCACAAACTTCAAATCCTTTTTTATATTGCTATATGTGAAAATGTGAAATTTCAGTTTCTATTAGAAGTCCATGGTGCCTATATGCATTTGTGAACAGGGACTTTCCTAGAACTTTCACCTGGAAGAGGTGAAAGAAGAGACCCTGAGGCAAGTACTTCTAGAAATTTGATCTCTTTGAGCACATGTTATTAACCAGCATGGCAACTAACATGGGGTGATGGGGCATCTGCCATTCCTCAGGGGGCTGACTTTCAGAGGGCCATGCCAAGATCTTCTGAGCTTCAGGGTCTTCTGCCAACCCTGGGCAGGTACCTTTTCCCCTCCCCTAACCCAATGTCCCTTCACTGCCATATCTTTGCAATGGCTAAGTAAGAATATATTGCCTGTATCGTATTGCTAAACATGGGGACCCTTGCCACATATAATGCCTAGAATTTGGAACTGAGATTAGTAGTCATGATGGGGTATTCCAGCTTCCCCAGTAGCAACTTCAGGGCCTTAGTCTTCCCTCCTTCCCCCAGCTTTTGTACTGCCAACATGCCAGAATCTTTAGTTATAACCATCCTTTGTTAAGCCAGATTGTTTTTGTTCATTTATTTGCCTTACACTTTGCCTTTGAGGAATAAATGGAGAATTATAGAGATTATTTGTCAGCTTATAGTTCCAAAGGTTCTTTCCCAAAATTAAAACTCCTATCCCTATTTCTAGAAGATGGAAGGATCTCAAGTCAGGGAAAAGGTATTATTTATTCACCCTCACTTGAGTGAGTGAAAGAATATGTCCTATCATAAGCTTTCACAAAGTAGGGTAGAAGTTACCTTCTGGGGACAGTTAATTGACTCATTTGTCTAGAATGTAGAATATTGAAGAATGATATTGAGGATCAAAAGATCACCATAAGGTTTGTACCCCAAAGATATAATAAAAAGGGGTTGTACAAAAATATTCATAGCCTTATTCTTTGTGATAGCAAAAAAATTAGAAAATGAGGGGTTGTCTCTTGATTGAGGGACAAATGAGAAAAAAAATAGGACTTTTCACTTGTTTATATGGATATATGATTTGGGGTTTTGACTTTGTAAGATTGTTCTATTGCAAAAATGAATATGGAAATAGGTATCAGGTGATAACATTTGTATAATCCAGTGGAATTGTTTGTTGGTTCTGGGAGGGGGAAAGGAGAGGGGAGGGAAAGAAAATAAATCATATAAAGATGAAAATTATTTTAAAAAATAAAAAATTAATAAAGAACAGAAAGGCTTTGGATGCTGGACTAAAGGAGTTCTGTTTTTATTCATAGGCAGCATGACCTTGATATTTGAGATCAGGAATGGAGGTCATTGAAATGGTCCTTCAGTGTGGATGCAGCCAGATCTTGCTTTATCCTCACTGTGGTTCCACGGTATCTGAATGGCTTATTCTTGGCAGCTTGTAATATCTTTTCTTTGGTTTGATAGTTCTTGAATTTGGCTATAACATTCCTGGGTGTTGTCAGTTGGGGATTAAGTACAGGAGGTGATCTGTGGATTCTTTCAATCTCCACTTTTCTCTCTTGTTCCAGAATATCAGTGCAGTTTTCTTGAATAATTTCCTGTAGTATTATGCCCAGGCTTTTTCTTTTGTCAGGGTCTTCTGGTAGACCAATGATTCTTAAATTGTCTCTCCTCAAACAATTTTCTAAATCCTCTGTTTTGTGAATGAGATGCTTCATATTTTCCTCAATTTTTTCATTCTTTTTATTTTGTTTTATAGTGTCCTGCTGCCTTGTGAGATCACTCAATTCCAGTTTTATTCTGGTTATTAAAGACTGGATTTCTTCCCTGGCTTTTTGGTCATCCTTTTCCTTCTGGTCTGATTTTCTTTGGAGATCATCTTTCATCTCCTTTGCCTTATCTTTCATCTCCTTTGCTTCATTTTCCAGCTTTTTGATTTTGGCTTTCAAGACACTATTTTCTGTTTCCAAATGAATTATCTTAGTTTTTAAGTTCTTTTCCCAGTTTTCTTAAGCCTCTCTTAATTGTGTTTTGAATTGCATTTTGAGTTCTTCCACAGACTGTATCTAATTCATTGGGCTTTCTGATTTGTCGTTTGCTGATCCTTCCCTCTCTGTTACATTGGCTGTGTAGAAGGTGTCCATTGTAATTTCTTTCTTCTTTTTCTGCTGTTTGCTCATATTTGTCCCTATTTTTGCTCCCCGTATTTGTCTGTGCTCTTGTCCCTCTCATTTTTTTGACTTTGGGGCTTTCTGTCAGTCTCCCCTCTTGGAGCTTTGTCAGATCTCTCAGGGCAGTCTCTGGGGGAGGAGTTTGAGCTTCCCTGTCCTCTGGAGGCTTTTTATGGGATTCAGTTCAGCTGGGTTGGACTGTATGTGCTCTGAGGCCAAAACCTCCGGAAGGCTGGAGCCAAATGGAAGGTCTCAGCAGCCCAGGCTCTCTCCAGTTCTCTTCAGCAGCTTCCCCACCACCTGTGTTCAATGCTCTGAGCCTGTCACAGCCATGCCTGCATGGTACACACTCTAGTCCAGTGCCTTTGCCTGCCCAGAGGTTCCTGTCCTTGCTGCGGGCCCAGCACTCTAGGTGGGAGGGGGGAAGGGGTCCTGGCCTTCCTGAGCTCTGAGGACTCCTGATGGGATTAAGTTCAGCTAGGTTGGGCTAGATATGCCCCGAGGCAAAAACCTCCATAAGGCTGGAGCCAAATGTAAGGACTCAGCTGCCCAGGCTGCCAACTCTTCAATCACTCTCTGGTTGCCTCCCTGCTACCTGTGTTGGATGCTCTGAGCCTGCACATCCCTGCCCACAAGGTACACCCTCTAGACCAGCACTTTTGCCTGTCCAGAGGTTCCCACTGCCACTGGGGGCTCAGTGCTCTGGGGAGGGGGTCCTGGGACCTTCCTTCTGCCTTCCCCTTAAACCTGTGTTCTCAGATTGGGGTGGGATGGAGTTTACCCACTATATAACTTTGCCCAAAGTTTGCCTATGATTCAAACCAGAGGACTCTTAAATTTCAACCTTCATAGTTTCACAGGAAACCCTAACAGGCAACTGAGGAGAAGAGGTGATGATTGGAGAAATGGAAGAAATATGCTTATAACTAAGGTAAAACTCAAGAGAATGGTGGGGAGAGGGGAATAACAGGGAATAGAGAATATGAAAACGTCCAAGGTGGAAAATAAATATTAAATCAGAAAAAAAACTTAGCCTCCAAAGTCTCATATTTTACTGAGAAAAAAAGAGGTCATTTGTGGTGAATACATTCTTCTCTCTTATTAAAAACCTCAAAAATTTTAAACTCATCCCTTATTCACTACTTCTTTGCCCCAGTCTTTAATGAAGTGGCCTTTTTCTGTGCTAAGGACAGCATGCATATTTGTGACCCAAAGCCTTGATTTGAGAAGCATCATGAAAATGTATTATATTTGAAATCAGAGGACCTGAATTTGAATACAGCATCTTCTACCTGTATGGTTTTGGGGAAAACATTTCATCTCTGTGGACCTCAATTTCCCAATATGTAAAAATAAAAAGATTAGAACTAAATTGCCCCTAAGCTCCCTTTCATTACTAAATTATGATCCTGTGATTCTTCACCCCCCCCAATCATCTTATGTCTCTTTAATTTACAATATGCATAGATTTCTTCCCTGTTGCTACAAATATGTCCAAGGCCTCCATTCTTTAAAAAAAAAACTAAATAAAATCTTCCCTATACTTTGCCATTCCCTTAAGATATTATCTTGTATCTCTCCACAGACAAACTCCAAGAAAAAGCTGTCTGTACTCATTGCTTCCCACTGCTCTCCCCGTAATTATTTCTTAAGTTCTATAAACATTTTTTCTGAACTTATCTCTCAACTGGAACTAGTCACTACAAAAATATCTTGATTACCAAGTCAAATGATCTTTTCTTAGCTTTCAAATTTCTCTTCTCTGCAGCATTTGTCTTTGCTGACCACCTATTCCTAGATGCAGTCTTCTAATTCAGTTTCCATTACACTGCTCTTATGTTTCTCCTTCTACCTATCTGGCCTCTCCTTTCTGATCATCATCTAGGTGCAAATTGGAATGCATTCTTTTCCCTCAAACCCTCCATTTTCCCTTACCTCCTTATTTGTGATGAAGCCACGACTATCCTTCTAGGTTTCTAATTTCAGGTTTATCCTCCAATTTTACTTTTTCCTTGTCCCTAATTTGTAACCAGTTGTTAAATCTTTATCCTTTCCCCCATTCATGCCACAGCTATCTTAATTCAAGCTTTCATTACCCTTCCTATTGATTATTGAAATAGCCTCATAAATGGTCTTCCTATCTCAAGTATCTCCTCTCCAATCCATTTTTCATACAACTGTCAAACTTATTTTCCTAAAACATAATTCTCTCCATGTCACTCATCTGCTCATAATGCTCCAGTGACTGACTTGCTTTTTAAGCTAAGGAAAAAAATAAATTCCTCCCTTTATTTGACATTTAAAGTTCTTCAAAATATGACTCCAGCTTACCTTTTCTAAGAATTGTGCGTATTATTTTTTTCCATGAACCCTACATCACAGCCAGATAGACCTATTATTTGTTTTCTTCATATGACATTCCATTTCCCTTTTCTATGCTTTGTATAGGCTATCCTGCCATGCCTAGAAAGTGTTCTATCATCGTTTCTGACTTGTAGAATTTTCATTTTCTCCCAATCTCAATCTGAGAGTCTGAGTCACCTCCTACACAAGGTCTATCTTGATTCCCTCTGGTTGCTAGGGTGCTCCCACTGTAGAAATGACTATGTGTCAATTTTATATTATCTTTTTGTTGTTGTTGATTCTCCCCAAAGAACACAGACTCCTTGAGGAATTCACAAGCATAAAGCCTGATGCTTGTGAAGGCACTTAAAAATTCACAATGTATGAATGAAATGAATGAAACAAAAGAACAATACATTTTTCTATCCCAAGGTGAAAAGTCTGAAAAACAATCAGCTTTATGACTACTGTTGGAGAACTGGAAAGAAATAATGATGGTGACTAAAAGTGTGAGAGAATTTCAAGAACAGACAAAAAACTAAAAAGACAATCAGATATAATTTCCTGACCCCATTGATTTTTATGGAGCAGAGCAATGAAAAAATTGCATGTTGAAAATGATTATTTAAATCCTTCTTGCTTATATTATAGTATTTTGGTGGAACTAAATAAGGATGTTTCAAAGGTTGTGATGATCTTCTAGACAATGTTCATTTCACTGGGTAGAAAAGCAAAATCACTTTCTTATGTAATTGATAACTTTATGTTCCACTGATCAATCTCTGAGAGACTTCAAAGGAAGGAGTGGTAAGCTTGTTCTTTCCATCATTGCAATGAAATATCCCTTATGAAACATAACCTCTAAAAATTGTGTAAAAGAGAGAAAATTAGATCCAGCAATGCAAAGTGTAAGAGAGAAAAAATAAGATCCAGCAATAAAAAGGAATAGCCCAAATGGGGAAAGGCAAAGAAGGCTCAAGATTCCAGAAAGGAGCAGAGGAGCTAGGGGAAGTTGAAACTGCCAGATCACTTCTTGTCAGCTCTCTTGGAGTGTGTCGTTTGAGAAGAGGACCTCTGAGACAGAGAATAACTCTGAACACTGACTACCTTCTAGTGAACCTTTAAATCGCTCTGGTTCCAGCTGAAGACAAAAAAACATAGACTAGGACTTTATAGAAAGCCATCTATTAAGAAGATTTTTCTCTTTCCCCAAAAATTATCTGGCAAGCCAGATTAGTTTAGGAGAAAGGAAAAACCCAACAATGGCTGAAAGGAGGGTCAGGCAGACAGCCTAAACCCCTCAGGATTTGGGGGGGATGTCAGTTGTTATCATAGGGATTCCTATCTCCCACTTTCCTCACCCAACAACCTCATTTATCCCTGCCTTGTGAGTCCACAAGAATAAAGTGTTATTCCTTGAGATCAGATCTGCCTGCTTTCTAACATCAAGGAAGGAGATTGAAGACTTGGGGAGAAGCATATCTTTCCACCCAAGGAAGAGAGCTAGCTCCAGACCAGGACTGAGGAGTAATTCAGGTCTCAAAAGGGAAGAGTGGTAGTTGGGATACTGGGAGAATCCAGAGGCAGGAGAGTCCTCTCTCTCTGAGGAGACATATTCTGTCCTTCTAGAAGACAATTTGTACTGTTCTCCCAAGGGGAAGAGAGGGGAGGATCAATCTCTTCCCTCTCTCCATTTCTTTAGCTCTGTCACACCCCTTTCTCTTGTTCCCGGTGTGAGTGTATGGGACCTTCTTCTGGTCATATATTACAGCTGGCAAGACTGGCCCTAGGCCTGAAATTCAAGGCTCTCAATGATCTGATCCTAACTTTCCCTGTATAACACTACTTTGTTATAGGTGGACAATGTTTATATTACTTATATAATATGTATATTATATGTATCCTGTTTATATTATTTTGTATTACTTCTTTTTTAAAAGCCATTTTAATTTATTATTTATTTATTTTAAACATTCTTTTAAAAATTTATAGTTTTAAATTCTTTTTCCCTCCCAACCCCTCTCACACCCACTGAGAAAACAAACAATATGATATCAGCCCTATATGTGAAATACAAAAACAAAACATATTTCTATATTAGCCATATTGCAAAATTTAAAAAAGCAAGAAAAATAGAGAAAATGATACTTCAGTTTGCATCCAGAATTCATCAGTTATCTCTGGAAGTTAATATCATTTTTTTTAATCATGAGTCCTTTGGAATTGTCTTGGATCATCATATAAATCAAAGTAGCAAAACATTTCATATTTATTTGTGATTACAACATTGCTATTATCAAGCACAATAATCTCCTGATTCTCATTTCATTTTGCATCAATTTATACAGGTCTTATACATGTTTTGTTTTGTTTTGCTTTGTGAACACAATTCCCTCATCATTTCTTACAGCACAATTGTATTTCACAAATCACATATTATAACTTGTTCAACCATTTTACATCTTATGAACATTCCCTCAATTTCTGGTTCTTTGTCATCACAAAAGGAATTGCTATAAATATTTTTGTACATATAGGCTCTTTCCTTTTTCCTTTGATCTTTTCGAGATGAGTATTGCTGGGCAAAAGGTATGCACATTTTTACAGTCCTTTGGGCATAGTTTCAAATTTTTCTTCAGAATAGTTGTACTAGTTTATTAATTTAACAACAGTTTCTTAGTATGCTTATTTTTCTCATTTTCTTTAGCATTTGCCATTCATGATAGGTGTGAGGCAGTACCTCAGAGTTGCTTTAATTTGCATTTACCTAATCAATAACATCTTTTGACATCATTATAGTTTTTATTTTTCTTCTGAAAATTGCCTATTTACATACTGTGACAAGTTATCCATTGGGGAATGGCTCTTATTTTTATAAATTTGATTCAGTTCCATTCTCAGCATTTATTTGACAAATAAGGCCTTTATCTGAGAAATTTGTTTGAATTTTTTTTATATTAGTTCATTGTCTATAGTAGCTTTTAGTTTATAATTTACCTGATTATCTCTTTTTTTAATTAGTCTATTTTTGCTATTGCTCTGTATGAGATTAGGATTGCTATCCTGGCTTTTCTTACTTCAGCTGAAGCATATGAGATTCTATTTCAGCCCATTATTTTAACTTTGTGTGTGTGTGTCTTTTATTTTCAAGTGTGTCTCTTGTAAACAACATATTTTTGGATTCTGGTTTCTGTTCCATTCTGCTATCTGCTTCCATCTTATACATGAGCTCATCTCATTCAAGTTCAGTTAGGATTACTATGTATTTCCCTCCATTCCATTTCTCTCTCTCTCTCTCTCTCTCTCTCTCTCTCTCTCTGTCTCTCTCTCTCTCTCTCTCTCTCTCTCTCTCTCTCTCTCATCCCGTTTCTCTTCAAAAGTCTATTTTGCTTCTAACCACTACCTCTCTTAATTCACCTTCCCTTTTATCATCCCTGCCTTCACCACTGTTTCTATTATCCCTTTCCTCTTTTATTTTCCCTTTGGTTATATTTACTTAACTCATTGTGTATGTATATATATAAAATATGTACATATATAAATATGTGTATATTTGTACATAATATTTGCATACTTGACATATACAGTCATCCCTCCCTATATCATGGTTCACTTATTGCACTTCACTGTATCATGGGTTTTAAAAAAACATATCTAATTCTGTATCTTGGAGTTTCACTTAGCATGGCATACTATTGGCTGATGGAATGAAAGGTGTTCACAGCACTGTCTTCTATAGCCTAAGCGCTGATTGGCACAGTGACTATAGGTTAATAAGAATGTGGAAAAGGTTTATAGGAGACTGGGAAGGGTATATAAAGCCTTAAATATATATATATATATATATATATATATATATATAAATATATATATATATAAAATATAAAAATATAAAATATAAAAATATAAAATATAAATATAAAATATAAATAAAACTGCTACTTTGAGGATTTTCATCAATACCAGTGGGGGTCTCTGGAACATAACTCCTGTGATAGGTGAGGGATTGCTCTATTTGTATCTACATTTGTATAGGTACATATAAAATATTTCTTCCCTCTTTGAACCAACTGCAATGAGGATGAGGATTGTTATTATGGGATATTTAAGGGGAAGAAACAAGAGGTAAACATACAAATATTTTGAGTTTATTAATGGGGAAATGGGATAGGAATGAGGGTAACATGGAGAAGGGAAATTTCTAAGTCTTATCCCCAAAACTAATTCCCCCTAATAACTATCCTTTTGGCTAACTTCCTATGATAAATAGAGTCCCACATAAATAATATCTCACAAAGATGAGTCCAAGATGGGCCAAAGTCCAAAAGGAAACATAACAGCTCCCAGCCCTGCAGTCTGGCTGAAGTAGTCCCTCTTCACAGCTGATGTCTTCCAAGGACCAGTAGTATCTTTGTATAGTTGAAATTGTAGTTACCAGCCACACTTACTGCTCCTAATTCTGCTCCAGCAGGAAGAAAACTGTTCTTCAGTTGGGGCCACATCTCCTCTTTGGAATGTTGACCCAGGCTCTACAGGATCAAACATTGCCCACACTCCAATTTTCCTTTCCATTGGAAAAGTTCTTCTTTGTGAATCTCTTTTATGTGAGAAAATTTTTGCTGTTCTACCTCTACTTTTTTTCCTCTCACAGTGGGTCACTCTTTCTCACACCTTTATTTATTTTGGAGATCATTCCAACACAATCGACTCATAAACATGCCCTCTGTCTATGTAAACTCCTTTTAATTTCTCTATCAATATTAAAATTCTGAAGAATTATATATAGATATATTATCTTCCCTTGTTGGCATTATAAAAGCTTAACCTTATTGACTCCCTTATGATTATTCTTTCCCATTTACCTTTTTATGCTTCTCTTTAGTCTTATGCTTGAATGTCAGATTTTCTATTCAGCTCTGGTATTTTCATCAGGAATGTTGGAAAGTCTTCTATCTCATTAAATATCCATTTGCCTTCCTTATTATATATTGTTAAATATACATCAATGCAATAAATTACCCAGTAAATCCAATTTCTAATAAATATACATACATTCCTCTTTATATTATTATCCCCTTTATGGAGGATTATACTCAGTTTTTCTGGGTGGGTTATTCTTGGTTATAATTCTAGCTCCTTTGCTTTCTAGAATATCACATTCCTATGATATCCCATTAACATCCCAGACACTTAATGCTGTATAATCCTGATTTATACCTTCACAATATTTTAATTGTTTGTGGCATGAAGTATTTTCTCTTTGATCTAGGACCTCTAGAATGTGATTATAAAATTCAAGGGAGTTTTCATTTTGGGATTTCTTTCAGGAGGTAATCAATGAATTCTTTCACTTTTCATCTTATTTTCTGGAACTAAATTATCAGCTCAGTTTATTCTGATAACTTTTAAAAATATGATGTGTAGACTCTCTCTTTGATCATGACTACTTATAAGTCTCTCTCAAATCTATTTTCCAGGTCAGTTATTTTTTTTGTTGAGTTATTTCAAATTTTCTTATATTTTTCATTCTTTTGATTTTGTTTAATTGTCTGTTTTTTATGTATCTTATGGATATCTTGTATCATTACCCTTCAGTTGCCTAATTCTAATTTTAAGAAGTTCTTTTCTTAAGTAAGATTTTGTATCTCCTTTTCCATTTGTCTGAATTCTCCTTTATAAAGAATTCTTCTATTGAGTGGATTTGTTTGCCTTTCTTTTTAATAATTCAGTCCCATCTGTTTTTTTTATGGTGTTATTTACTTCAGTGTTTTTTGTGCCACTTTTACTGTTAATTCTCTTTTTGTAATTTTCTTATATCAATCTCATTTATGTTCCTAATTTTCCTTTTACCCTTCTTAACCCTTTCTTTATAATTTCTAGGAATTCTTTATGAGTTTGGTTCCAATTCACATTTTTCTTTTATTATTTGGTAGCTTTTTTTTTAAACTTTATTGTTTTGTTCAGAGTTTATGACTTGGTCTTCCCTGCTAAATTATGGTCAAATGCCAATTATGGTCAAACTCTTTTTGTGTGTTTTTGTTGTTGTTGGCTCATTTTTTACTTTGACTTTGGGGAGGTACTTTCCCAATTCTCAGACTTTTTTGTTATTGTTTTTCACAGCTAGTTCTGGGACTCTATGCGTTTTTAATGCTCCCAAGGTGGTATTATCCTGGAAGAGGTGTATATAGTAACTGCTTACTGGTCTATTCTAGCTCCTGAATTCAGATTCTGGTTCTGCTTTTTTTTTCCTGCTTTCCCTTGGACTTTAGTTACTTCATCTATAAAAGGTGGAAGTGGAGTAGTTGACCTTTAGCATCCCTTTCAATTCTATATTTATGATCCTAAGATCCTTAGAGCTGACATTTATATGCTACCTTAGACTTTATATGACACTCTTGATATTGTATTTTTTGTTGTTCAGTCACTTAGTCATTACAACTAGAGATCTGCCTAAGGGCCAAGAAAAAAAATAGAATGTGATAAGGCAGCATGGCATAAGACAAAGAGCTGGAATTGAGTTCAGGAAGACTTGTTCCAGTTCTGTCTCTGAAATATAATGCATGTATGATTCTGGTTAAGTCACTTAATCCTTGTAAATATTCCTAGGTATCATCCACTTGCAAAAAAGTTCCCCATCTGCTTTGCAAGGTGGCATTTCTTTACCAAGAATGCTCTCTACAGTGAAATCATAGATATGGACCTAAACAAAAGCAAAAAAAAAAGGTATGATGAGAAAAAGAGACAATCAGACAAAATTGGGAGTGGAGTGGAAGGTTAATCAATCAATAAACATTTTTAAGTACTTACTGTGTGCCAGGCACTATGCTAAGTGCTATTGGAGATATAAAGACAGGTCTCTGACCTCAAGGAGCTTACACTCTTTCAAGAAGTGAACAAGTAAATAACTATGTATAAATAAGCTATATGCAGCATAAATTAGAAATAATCTAAAAAAGAAAAACACTAGAATTAAGAAGTATTGGAATAGGATTCCTGGAGAAAGTGTGATATTTTCTGGGACTTGAAGAGACCCAAGAAAGCCAGAAGATGGAGACGAGTATGGAAAGCATTACAGGAGTGGGGAACAGATAGGGGAAATTCCCAAAGTTGGGAAATGGAGTTTCTTGTTCAAGGAAAAGCAAGGAGGGCAGAGGGAAGGAATCTAATAAACCATCATAAAAAAGATACAAACTGAGTTGAACTTCAAGAAAAATGAATCTGAATAGCAGAGGTGAAGAGGAGATTCATTATAGGCATGAGTATGAGGGATGGAGTTCAGGAATAAAGAAACAGGTGATGGATTGCCAAATTTGAAAAACAGCTTAATCTACCTTTTATAGAAGTAAGAATAATACTATTGAGGAAGAATCCTGTTGCAAATCAAGAAAATCAATGTGAAATATCTGGAAGGGCCAGTCAGAGCCAGATGATGAAGGGTCTTAAATATTCCAGGCCCTCTGACATAGGGAGACAAGGATTGTTTTTGAGTAGAGGAATGACAATGTCAAATTTGTGTCATAGGAAGGGCATTTTTTGCACCTAGGTAAAGGATGGATTTGATTGGGGAGAAACTGAAAGGCCAATTAGGAGTTGAAGAAACCTAAAAATTTTCCCTCCCTCCTTTAAATGATTGAGGCTTATCATTAGTATTTTAAGTATATCATTTGAAGAGATGTGCACTGGGTTCCCTGCAAATTCCAATTGCTAAACAAGCATTTCAAGTGTTACACATCATTCCTTTTATCATTGTTAAATGGCAAAAGATATAGAATCACATCTGAAAACTGGATACATCATCCCTATATCTCCTTATTTTGAATATTGTTTTCTTGTGCTTAGTAACAGCTTGTGACCTAATTGTCCTTACTTTACTTATTCATTACATGCTACACTATATATACACACCATTTGGAAATTGCTTGCAATTAGAGCTCACTTGGCTGGCAGAGGAAACTCTGTGGGTCAACTCTCCAATTTATTGCTCATAATGTGAATAAAAACATTTCTGGAATAAGGAAAAGACTTGTGATTTTATTGGCATTGGGAACTCTCAATTGAGGAAACTCCCTCTATAAGTGCTGGTTGACATTTTCCATACAACCTGTAGGGAGTCTTCTAGAATACTGAACGGTTAAGTGACTTGCTAAGAGTTACACAGACAGTATATATGAAGCAAGATATGAACCCAGATCTTTGTAGCTTCAAAACTAACTTTTTTATCACTGACACCATACCACTTCTCACAGAATGGGAGGTAGTTCCTAACACAAAGTTTATTGCAATAATATAAGTAAAAACTCTATGAGTGCTGCTTAAGGATTTCAATTTGGTTGCTGGCAATGGGAATAGAAAAAAGAAAATGAATATAAAAAATGCTGTAGAGGAAGGATGGACAGAAATTGGTAACTGTTTAGATGTAGGCAGGGAAAGAGAGAAAAAACAGATATATCACCAAAGTATAAAGCTTGGGTAACTAAGAGGATGAAATTCCCCTCAGCAGAAATAGGGAAGTTGAGAAGAAGGACAAAGGGAATAAAGAGGAAAGGAATGAAGGAAGGAAGGAAAGCACTTATTATAGGCCAGGCACTATGCTAAGCACTGGGGATACAAATACAAGTAGGGGGAAATACCTGTCTTCCAGGAGCTTATATTCTAAATGGAAAAATACAGAAAATTTCAAGAGCAAGACCTGGAGAGGAAGAGAGGTCAGTCAAAATATGGGAAGCAGGTACTTTACAGGGGGGATATTCCAGAGAAAAGGGCATAGTGTTTAATATAGTTGGATGTTCCAGAGTGAGGAAAATCCAGGTTCTGGTAGAAATTCCAGGAGAATAAAAAATATAATGATAGAAAACTGTGAAGGATTTGGCTTTAGACAAATTGTATTTGTGGTGCTGGGGACATCCAGGTAAAGATATATAGTAGAAATATGGTGATATGGAACAGTAGGGGCTGAGAGAGAGAGAGAGAGAGATAAATGAATGGATGGACAGACAGAGAGATAAATGATAGATAGATGATAGACATAGGTAGATAGATGATAGAAAGGCAGAAAGATAGACAAACAGTCAGATGGATAGTTACACAGATACATAGATAGATAGGTAGATATCCATGGACAGATATAGCTATAGCTATCATCTGAATATAGATAATGATTGTCTACCCAGGAATAGGTGAGATCACTGAGAAAGTGGAGAGAGGAAAGAAGACAGGGTCTTACATAAGATATCCAAACTTAGGGAATAGGAGCTTTTTAGGAAAATAACCAGAAAATAAGTATTCATATTGAAAGGAGGGGAACCAGGACAGAGCAGGATCATGAAAGCTAAAGGAGTTTCTGGGAATAAGGGGTGATCAATATTATCAAGTGAGGCAGACAATTCCAAGAGGGTAAGGACTGAGGGAAAAGATCACTGGATTTAGCAATTAAGAAGTAAATGGGATATACTTTCGGGTAATCATGGCTGCAATCTAGATGCCACACGCTTCCTCTCCCCGGCACCGAACGAAAAAGACTGTATTAAAGGAGCATAAAAATCACCTTTGGAGGAACAGAAGGACTCCCCAGTACTCCCCAGTACCCCACAGAGGCGAAGGTACTTGAGGTTTGAACATTTCCACACTATAATAAGGAGGAAAAGCTTGCACAGAAATATGAACTGAGCTGCCCTTCCCCCCCACCTCCCCCACCAAACCAGAGTGAACTACCAGAGTGCTCACTGGGACAGTGAATGAGTGGGGAACATCTCTGGGGGGGGGCACTCCAGGGTCCGGGGGATCTGGGGACTGCCAGGAAAAAACATCTCAGGGCGGTTTCACGGGAGAACCCGGTGCTGAGCATAGGGGGTCCACGGAGCTGTATTTGGGGTGGTTGCGCTGAGCATCTGGGAGGAGCTAAACTCCAGGGGCAGACCACGCACTGATTATCTAGGCAGAGCTGAACACCTGGGCAGTGTGGCTGTGATCAGGGGCCCAGCTCTCTAAGAAACCTTGGAGGCTGGGAAGAACTAGTCTGAGGCAACATAAATTCACAGAAAATCCTCCCATATCACCCAGACCCCAGACCAAAAAGGAAAGGGGAATAAAACCACCAAAGGGATGGCTCACATGGCCCAAAATCAAGCCTCCAGGAAAAAACGGAAAAAAGTGACTATTGAAAACTTTTATGGTGGAAGTACCCAAGGAAAAGAGGAGAATGAGGAGGAAATCCAAAAAAAAAAATCAGAACATGCCTCCTAAAATGGAAACTATCAACAAGCTCTGGAAGATCTCAAACTGGAACTTATCCAAAAGATGGAAACCTGGAAAGAAAAATGGGAGAAAGAGATCAGCAGTTTGACAGATAAGACTGCTCAATTGGAAAAAGAACTCGAAGCATCCAATAGAAGGGCAGACAAAGCTGAAAAGCAAAACCAGTCCCTAACAACCAGAATTAAGCAACTCAAAGAAAGTGAGATCATAAAACAGCAAGAATCAATAAAGAAACCCAAAAAATTAATGAATTAGAAGAAAACATAACATATCTCACTGAGAAGGCCACAGACTTGGAAAACAGAGGGAGAAGAGACAACCTCTGAATTATCGGTCTCCCAGAAAAACCAGAGATAAACAATAGACTCGATATTATTCTACAGGAGATTATAAAAGAAAATTGCCCCCACATTCTGGAGCAAGGGGGCAAAATAGAAATAGAAAGGGTTCATAGAACACCCTCTTTACTAAATCCCCAAAAGACAACCCCTAGGAATGTAATTGCCAAATTCAAGAGCTTCCAAGAAAAGGAGAAAATACTACAAGAAGCCAAGAAGAGGAGCTTCAGATATAGGGGGTTCACATAAGGATCACACAGGACTTAGCAGCTAACACACTAAGAAACCACAAAGCATGGAACACGATATTTAGAAAGGCAAGAGAGCTGGGTCTCCAACCAAGAATCAACTACCCAGCAAAACTGACTATATACTTCCAGGAGAAAGTATGGGCATTCAACAAAATAGAAGATTTCCAAGCATTTGCTAAGAAAAGACCAGAGCTCTGTGGAAAGTTTGATATCCAAGCACAGAAAGCAAGAGAAACATGAAAAGGTAAATATGAAAGAAAGGGAAAAGGAGATAAATCTTATCTTTTTCTTTAAGTCAAACTCTCTTCTATAAGGACTACATTTACATCAAATTATATATATGAATACATGGGGAAAATGTTTTGTGTAACTCTCAAAAGTTGTATGCATCATAAGAGTAGTTAGAAGAAACATGCATAGGGAAAGATTGGGGCATTAAGAAGATTTGGGGAAAGTGGGGGCAAAGAAAGGAAAAGGGAGGGGGGAACCATTGATAACACTAAGACTTACTTCAAGAAATAGGGGGGACTTAATAGAATAATCTTTCCCATATAAAGATACACATAGGAAGGGGAGGGGAATAACTCTCATATGAGAAGGAGAGGAAGAGAGCATGAAGTGGAATTACTTAAACCTTACTCTCAGTGAAATCAAATCTGAGAGGGAAGAACATCTAGATCCAGTGGGATACTGAATTATATCTTATCCATTAGGGCAAGAAAGAAAGGAAAATTAAGGAGGGGGGGAGTATAAAAAGGGAGGGAAGGAGAGGGGGGAGGGGAAGAGAGCACAAAAAGGGAGGGGCTAGAAAGGGAAGCATCTCAAGGGAGGGGACTAGGGGACTGACCTAAAGTAAATCACTGGTTCAAAAGGAGAAAGCTAAAGAAGAAAGGTCAGAAGTAGGGGAAGATATCAAAATGCCAGCAAATCCACAAATGACAATCATAACTTTGAATGTGAATAGGATGAACTCACCCATAAAATGTAGAAAAATAGCAGATTGGATTAGAACCCAAAACCCGACCATTTGTTGTCTTCAAGAAACACATATGAGGCGGGTTGACATTCACAAGGTTAGACTTAAAGGTTGGGGTAAGACCTTTTGGGCCTCAACTGATAGAAAGAAGGCAGGAGTTGCAATCATGATATCTGACAAAGCCAAAGCACAAATAGACCTGATCAAAAGGGATAGGGAAGGTAAATATATTCTGTTAAAAGGGAGTATAGACAATGAGGAAATATCACTAAACAACATGTATGCACCAAATGGTATAGCATCCAAATTTTTAATAGAGAAACTAGGAGAATTGAAGGAGGAAATAGACAGTAAAACCATATTAGTGGGAGACTTGAACAGACCACTATCAAATTTAGATAAATCAAACCAAAAAATAAATAAGAAAGAGGTAAAAGAGGTGAATGAAATCTTAGAAAAATTAGAGTTAATACACATATGGAGAAAAATAAATAGGGACAAAAAGGAATACACTTTCTTTTCAGCACCACATGGCACATTCACAAAAATAGATCACACATAGGTCACAGAAACATGGCACTCAAATGCAGAAAAGCAGAAATAATAAATGCAGCCTTTTCAAATCACAAGGCAATAAAAACATTGATCGGTAAGGGTACATGGAGAGCCAAATCAAAAATTAATTGGAAATTAAATTATATGATACTCCAAAATCGGATAGTTAGAGAAGAAATCATAGAAACAATTAATAATTTCATTGAAGAAAATGACAACAGTGAGACATCTTTTCAAACCATATGGGATGCAGCCAAGGCAGTACTTAGAGGAAAATTCATATCGCCTAACAAATTAGGGAGGACAGAGATCAAGGAATTGGAAATGCAAATCAAAAAGCTTAAGAACGAACAAATTAAAAACAGAAGAAAACCAAACTAGAGATCCTAAAAATTAAGGAAGAAATTAATAAAATCGAAAGCCACAGAACTATTGAGCTAATAAACAAGACTAGAAGCTGGTACTTTGAAAAAACAGACAAAATAGACAAAGTACTTGGTCAATCTAATTAAAAAAAGGAAAGAAGAAAGGCAAATTAACAGCATCAAGGATGAAAAGGGGGAAATGACATTCAATGAAGAGGAAATTAAGGCAATCATTAAAAACTACTTTGCCCAACTATATGGCAATAAATATACCAACCTATGTGATATGGATGAATATTTACAAAAATATAAATTGCCTAGACTAACAGAAGAAGAAATAGATTTCTTAAATAATCCCATATCAGAAAAAGAAATCCAACAGGCCATCAAAGAACTTCCTAAGAAAAAATCCCCAGGGCCTGATGGATGCACCAGTGAATTCTATCAAACATTCAAAGAACAGCTAACTCCAATGCTATACAAACTGTTTGACATGATAAGCAAAGAGGGAGTTCTACCAAACTCCTTTTATGACACAAACATGGTACTAATTCCAAAGCCAGGCAGGCCAAAAACAGAGAAAGAAAATTATAGACCAACCTCCCTAATGAATATAGATGCAAAAATCTTAAATAGGATACCAGCAAAAGGACTCCAGCAAGTGATCAGAAGGGTCATCCACCATGATCAAGTAGGATTTATACCAGGGAGGCAGGGCTGGTTCAACATTAGGAGAACTATCCACATAATTGACCACATCAACAAGCAAACCAACAAGAACCACATGATTATCTCAATAGATGCAGAAAAAGCCTTTGATAAAATACAACACCCATTCCTACTAAAAACACTAGAAAGCATAGGAATAGAAGGGTCATTCCTAAAAATAATCAGTATATATCTAAAACATCAACTAATATCATCTGCAATGGGGATAAACTAAATCCATTCCCATTAAGATCAGGAGTGAAACAAGGATGCCCATTATCTCCTCTACTATTTGACATTGTATTAGAAACACTAGCAGTAGCAATTACAGAAGAAAAAGAAATTGAAGGCATTAAAATAGGCAAGGAGGAGACCAAATTATCGCTCTTTGCAGATGACATAATGGTCTACTTAAAGAATCCTAGAGATTCAACCAAAAAGCCAATCAAAATAATCAACAACTTTAGCAAAGTTGCAGGATACAAAATAAACCCACATAAGTCATCAGCATTTCTATATAATTCCAACACAGCTCAGCGGCAAGAACTAGAAGGAGAAATCCCATTCAAAATTACCTTAGACAAAATAAAATACTTAGGAATCTATCTCCCAAGACAAACACAGGAACTATATGAACATACCTACAAAACACTTTCCACACAACTAAAACTAGACTTGAACAATTGGAAGAACATTAACTGCTCATGGGTAGGACGAGCCAATATAATAAAAATGACCATCCTACCCAAACTCATCTATCTATTTAGTGCCATACCCATTGAACTTCCAAAAAATTTTTTTACTGATTTACAAAAAAAACATAACAAAGTTCATTTGGAAGATCAGAAGATCAAGGATATCCAGGGAAATAATGAAAAAAAAAATACAAAGGAAGGGGGCCTTGCAGTCCCAGATCTCAGACTATATTTTAAAGCAGCGGTCATCAAAACAATTTGGTACTGGCTAAGAGACAGAAAGGAGGATCAGTGGAATAGACTGGGGGCAAGCAACCTCAGCAAGACAGTATATGACAAACCCAAAGATCCTAGCTTTTGGGAAAAAAATCCACTATTTCATAAAAACTGCTGGGAAAATTGGAGGACAGTGTGGGAAAGATTAGGTTTAGATCAACACCTCACACCCTATACCAAGATAAATTCAAAATAGGTGAATGACTTGAACATAAAGAATGAAACTATAAGAAAATTAGGCGAACACAGAATGGCATACATGTCAGACCTTTGGGAAGGGAAAGACTTCAAAACCAAGCAAGAATTAGAAAGAGTTGCAAAATAAATAATCTGGATTACATCAAATTAAAAAGGTTTTGTACAAACAAAACCAATGTAACCAAAATCAGAAGGGTAGCAACAAATTGGGAAACAATTTTCATAAAAACCTCTGACAAAGGTTTAATTACTCAAATTTACAAAGAACTAAATCAATTGTACAAAAAATCAAGTCATTCTCCAATTGACAAATGGGCAAGGGACATGAACAGGCAGTTCGCAGCCAAAGAAATCAAAACTATCAATAAGCACATGAAAAAGTGCTCTACATCCCTTATAATCAGAGAGATGCAAATCAAAACATCTCTGAGGTATCACCTCACACCTAGCAGATTGGCTAACATGACAGCTATGGAAAATAATGAATGCTGGAGGGTATTTGGCAAAGTGGGGACACTAATTCATTGCTGGTGGAGTTGTGAATTCATCCAGCCCTTCTGGACGGCAATTTGGAACTATGCCCAAAGGGCGATAAAAGACTGTCTGCCCTTTGATCCAGCCATAGCACTGCTGGGTCTGTACCCCAAAGAGATAATAAGGAAAAAAATTTGTACAAGAATATTCATAGCTGCATTCTTTGTGGTGGCCAAAAATTGGAAAAAGAGGGGATGCCCATCAATTGGGGAATGGCTGAACAAATTGTGGTATATGTTGGTGATGGAATACTATTGTGCTCAAAGGAATAATAAAGTAGAGGAATTCCATGGAGATTGGAACAACCTCCAGGAAGTGATGCAGAGGGAAAGGAGCAGAACCAGGAAAACATTGTACACAGAGACTGATACACTGTGGTACAATCAAAGGTGATGGACTTCTCCATTAGTGGCAATATAATGTCTCTGAACAATCTGCAGGGATCTAAAAAATACTACCCACAAGCAGAGGATAAACTGTGGGAGTAAAAACACCGATGAAAAGCAACTGCTTGACTACAGGGGTTGAGGGGGTATGACTGAGGAGAGACTCTAAATGAACACTCTAATGCAAATACCAACAACAGGGAAATGGGTTCGAGTCAAGAACACATGTGATAACCAGTGGAATAGTGAGTCGGCTATGGGAGAGGGAAAGGTGGTGGGAGAGGGGAAGGGGAGGAAAAGAAAATGATCTTTGTTTCAAGTGAATAATGTTTGGAAATGACCAAATAAAATAATGTTTAAAATTAAAAAAAAAAAAGAAGTAAATGGCAGGGGACAGCTGGGTAGCTCAGTGGATTGAGAGCCAGGCTTAGAGACAGGAGGTCTTAGGTTCAAATCTGGCCTCAGACACTTTCCAGCTGTGTGACCCTGGGCAAGTCACTTGACCCCCATTGCCTAGCCCTTACCACTCTTCTGCCTTGGAGCCAATACACAATATTGACTCCAAAATGGAAGGTAAGGGTTTAAAAAAAAGAAGTAAATGGCAATCTTCGGGAAGACAGTTTCAAGGGATAGGGCTGGAAATCAAGCTGAAAAAGGTTGAGGAATGTCTGGGTGTTGAAGAAGTTGTCACAATGACTGGAATATATTCTTTCCAAAGGTTTAACAGTGAAAGAGAAGATGGATATAGATTGATAATCTAAAAGAATATCTTTGCATGAAAAAAGATTTTTAAGGCTAGAGGAAACCTGAACCATATTTTCAGACATTAGGGAAGAAGCCTGTAGATAGTGCAGCAATGAAGAGGGGAGTGGGGATTGACATTCCCTTTCATGAAGGATATAGCATCTAGGATTCCAGAAGAAGAATGAGTTTTGACAAGAAGATGTATCACTTTATCCTCTGAAATTGAAGTTAAGGAGAAAGCAGAGAGAGCTTGGAGAGCCTGGGCTAGAGAATAGGAGGATATCACTATAAATGATCTCAGATTTCTCAGTAAAGTGGAGGCCAGTTATAAACTGAGAAAGATGGAGCAGGGATATCACTGAAACCTTGAGAAGTTTGGAATTGCTGCTCTGGGGATTGTAATAGCAAATCAATTGGAGATGAATAAAAGAATTCCTATGAAAAAATGAGGGCCCAATTGAAGTGAGATAACATGAATCTGTAGGGAATATAAACACATGATTTCATATCTTTCTCTCATATAGCAATTCTGGAGTAGAGGAGAAGGCAGATGGCAGGGGTACCCAGGAGTGAGGATTAGCAGGGATTTGAAGAAAGATGCATAAGAAGACAAAGGATTCAAGACAAGTACCCTGATGCATTGGTTAATAAAGCTAACATCAAATGGAAGTTGTGGCTCTGAAAAACAAAGCCCTGAGAAGTCAGAGATCATAGCAAAAATAAAGAATGAGTTCAGAAGGAGCGAGAGGGTAAGAAAGGAGAAAAACAGAAGAGTATGATTAGATAAGTGAATGTCAGAGCTCATGAACTTGAAGGTAGAACGGTTTGGGACAATTGAAATATATAAGGTATGATCTTGCTACCTTGACCTTGGACTTAGTACAAGGGTACACAGGTAGGTAGCTAACAAAGAGTGGATGATGGGTTGAGATTATGAAGTTAAGGAGAATGAACCACTAAGGGACTAGACAAGTGAATGATCACCAACACCAATCAACAAATACTTATTAAGCATCTGCTATGTAACAAACACTATGCTAGATGCTGCCAAAGGAAAAAATAAAACTACTCAAAAGGAGCTAACATTCTAATGGGAGAGACAAAAAAGCACATATAAAAATATACACCACAAATGTGAAATAAGAGTTAATAACAATGTAGCTTGGGAGGGAGAGCCCTAGAAATTGGGAGGGAATCCTCTTCACAAAACAGATGGTGTTTTTATTGCATCCTAAAAGAAGAAAGGGTTTCTATAAGAAATAGGTAAGAAAAGAATTCATTTCCAGGCTTGAGATTTAGACAGTGAAAGGACAGAAAGGGAGAGATGAAATGTCATGTATGAGGAACAAAGAGAAGAGCAGTTTGGCTGGAACACAGAGTGCAGGGGGTGGGGGAGAGTAATACCCATGGAGACTAGAAAGAGGGTGTTAAAAGTAAATATAATTTGGCTAGAAGGAGGGAAAATAAAAGAGGAGAACATATAAATATTGTGTTTATTTTAACATAGAATGGATGAAGGAAAGGGAAAGGGGAAAAGGTAAAATCTTAATTTCTTTAACCCACTATACAAACCCTATCTGACTTACTCTAAACCCTAACTTATCCAAAGCAAGTCCAACAGGGGATGGGATCAATTTCTCCCAAAGAGTCCTTGATGATCCAGAAATGGGAGTCCAGCTGATGTCTTCAGCTGTCCCAGTAGGGTAGTGGCCATTCACCAGGAAGACTGGAGTTATTCTTCCATCACAGAAGATCCTCAAGGCCTGTTGTTTAATGGATGGCCTCAAGATAATTCAGACTTGCACCTGTCTCCTCCCTCTCCTAGGTCCAAAGAGACAGTTGGGGAACTGTCCCTTCAATAGTTTTGAATCCTGACAGCCCTGGGAGAATTCAGAGTCTAATGCCCTGTCAATCATTTCTTGTATAAGCTAAATTCTCCTTTACTACAGGGGTAGGCTATGAAAGACTTTAAAAACTAAGAAAATGAATTTTTGTTTTAACCTAGAAGCAATAAGAAGTCACTGGAGTTGAATGAATGGGGGTGGGGGATCAAATGGTCAGAACTTCATTTAAAGAAGAATGGAGGGAAGTTAAATCCTTGGTAGGTTGGGGTTGAGGAAAGAACTAGAGGTGTCAGTGAGAAAGAAAAGAAAGAACATAAACATTTCGGTGGCCAAAACTTCACCCTCCAAAAAAAAGAAGTAGCTAGTAATTGTAGAGAGTAGAAATGGATGAAATGTCTTTAGAAGTTAGTTTCAGTAAGGTCATGAAACCAGAAAGTATAAGAGGAAGAAATGTCAAGCAAAATGGCATTTAGCCATAGAGTGGGTTCCAGAAAAACAAAGGAGGAAAGGATAGGGACTAGGAGAAGTAGGATTAAACTAAATATGAATGAGAGAGTGGCAAATGTAAAAAATAGATTTTTACTTGGGCAGATGACACTTTTTAATCATGGAAATGAAGGGAGCAGGTAATAAGAATTTGGGAACTGAGGGACAGGGATAGTACCAGGTTTTCAGACTAAATTGTCTCCAAGGATTTAATTATGATGTTAGTGTTAAAGTGGTGGGGGATGGCCTTGAAATCAATCTCAAGCCATTCTCCTGTCAGCTAATGGCAAACGAAGTAGAGAAGAGTGAGACCAAGTCTGGTTATAGTGGTTGGGAGGGACATGAGGTGAATTTTAGATAAAGCAAAACTCAAATCAAATTGTATTGAGATGAATATGAACATTACATAATGCTGAAATGCACAATATATAAGGAAGATATGATATCTATCTGTCCACAAATAGCATAGCAATCATAATAACCAAAACCAAAAGCTAACAGAAAAGAAGGAATATATGGAAATTAGATATGTGTAAGGGTTTTCTCAGTCCCATAGGTCAGAGTATGATTCATTAAGGAAGCAGCAAAATAGTAAAGTAATCATAGTCATGATCATTGATCTCTAAAGAAATTCACAGCTACAATCCCAAGGATAGTTCTAGATGGGAAAAGCACAACACACACACATACACACACACACACACAGAATTCTGCGTTTCTTTAAATTATTATGTTCTAATTGGTCCAATGTTCAGCTATGTTGTCAGTAAATACAAAGGGGCAGCCATTTTACATTACCACAATAAAATAAAATTAGAAATAAATATTTAAAGTAACTGTGACTTTATTGGTGTAGGCATACCATTTGCTGATACTGATCCCAACATCTGTTTTCTGTGGTCCAGAAGTAGGACTAATGTGGACTAAACAGTGCTGTATATCAAATGTTAACATCCTAGGGTGGAATGTATGACTCCCTTCTTTTTGCTCCTATATTTGTTCATTACCTATCTTCATGCCAAATACTGACCTTATCTTCCACCTTGGAATCAATACTATGTATTGGTTCCAAGGCAGAAGAATGGAAAAGGCTAGGCAATTGGGGTCAAATGACTTGCCCAAGGTCACACAGCTGGGAAGTGTCTGAGGCCAGGTTTGAACCCAAGACATCCTATCTCTAGGCTTGGCTCTCAATCCACTGAGCCACCCAGCTGCC
The DNA here is from genome assembly GCF_027887165.1 of Monodelphis domestica. Lineage (NCBI taxonomy): Eukaryota > Metazoa > Chordata > Mammalia > Didelphimorphia > Didelphidae > Monodelphis > Monodelphis domestica. The sequence goes on along the minus strand of NC_077233.1, from coordinate 186,508,257 downwards.
CCCCCCCCTTTTATAAACCCTTACCTTCGATCTTGGAATCAATGCTGGAAATTAAAAAATTATCAATGAAATAAGAGTTTAGTCTAAAATGAAATACAGAAAATATGAGTGTTTAATGTGTAAGAAATTAAAATTTAGGTTTTCATGCCAATATGAGAATTCTATAGTAATATTGTGGTCACTGCTTTAAAGATATTATAACTAAAGTCAAAATGACTTTTAGTAGCTTTATTTACAAAGATGTAGAAAGAGTAAAACTGGGAAAATGTAAGAAGGTAGAGAATTATCTAACCTATCACCCTAAGTACTGCTCCAGTGTGGGGCTTAGCCCCAGCGGAACTTGACCATGTCACTTGTTCCCACTTGGATTTTCCAGTAATCCTCAGTCAGAAATCTGGTGCTGTCTTAAGCAACAGTTCTACCAACTCAGCCTCCTCCAAAATAGGAAGGCCTCTCTCTAAACAATCTCTCCAGAAGCCAGGAAAGGAAGACCAGCTAGTCACCTACCCAAGGTGAATTCCTCCAACACTGAAGTCCTAAGAAGAAGATCCAGGAGCAGTTCCCCCAAGAAGCAGTTCAAGAGCCAAAGTCCCAGCTCAAAGTGAAGCCAAAGTCTGAAGTCCCTTGGACAGGAATTTCAGTATTTTTTGTAGTCCTTTTACCATGTCACTTCCTGTCCCTTCCACCACTTTATGGGAACCAATTGCAGTCTTTCAATTTGCCTAGCACTGCCCAGGGGCAGTGCTTGCTAGATGAATTGACAAAAAGCCAATTGGGGAAAGTCCCCTTTGGCATAAGAGTTTACATTCAGAATAAATGTGTTCAACCCCCTTCAGTTCATTCAATTACATCCTAAAGTTCATTCTCAATTTTCTGATGCATTGGAGATTTCTTTATGGCACTTTCTCCAAACAGTTCACTTTCTTGATTCACAGAGTTAGTGAGCTTCTTTTCCTGAAATTTGTCAATTTTTTTTTTTAAATCTTGGATTTCATGAAAATTTTACAAGTGCCAATGGACATAGAAACATAGCATCTCAAAACTTCTGGGTTGCAACCAATACTGCTCTCAAAAGAAAATTAATAGTCTTTATTTTCTACATAAGCCAGAGGGGAAAAAGGAAAAATACGATGAATAAAGCTTATACTTAAAGTTTTTAGGAAAAGAACAAAGCACAGCAAATCCAGAAAGAGAAAATGATCAAATTGAGAGAGAAATTATATAACATTGAAAATGAAAAAATAATTACATAATAAAATAAGTCTAAAGTGATTTTTAAAAAATCAATGAAATTGATAAACCAGCAACAAAATCATTTTAAAGTAAAAGAAACTAAATGATCAGAAAAGAAAAAAGACATGATAACCAGATGAAAAGAAATTTTCAAATAATCAGAGAATTGTATACATATGCTGACAAATTATAGAGTCTAAAATCAAATGGATGATTTTTTTCACATTTACATATTGGTCATATTGTGAAAGAAAACACAGAGCATACTCCAAAGCGATCCAAAAGAACAGGGAAAAGGACATATTTTTATCAAAATATCTTTAGCAACTCTTTTTTTTTTTTGTAGAAAAGAAGTAGAAATTGAGGATATGTCCATTAACTGAGGAATAGTGGAACAAATTGTGGAATTTGATAGACCTGGAATACTCTTGTGTTATAAGAAATGATGAGCAGGATTTCAGAAAGGCTTGAAAAGATGTGCATGAACTGATGCAAAGTAAAGTGAACAGAACTGTGAAGATAGGATTTGGCCATCTCCTGATTGTAACAATGAAGGTACTTAGCTCATCCTTGATAGTGAAGATAAAATTGTAATCCCCAGTCTATTTGAACACCCATTTCATACATTGAGTGGGAGGTCTGTGACTCACTTGTGGAAAGAATGGACAGTCCTGGAGAGGAGCATCTGCTGTGATAGGTAGACGTACACATTTAGGGAAGGTGACACAAGAAAAAAAGATCTTTAAATAGAGGAAACAGAGGCACACAAGGATAAAATTAAGATCATTCAGTCACTCTCACTTAGATTTGGACTGGATGGATCAGTCACTTAAGTTGGAATGAAGAAGAGTCACTCAGATTACAATGGTATCTTCACTATCAAGGAAGAGTTAAGTACCTACCAGAGGCAGAGTCAAGATGGCAGCTTAGGAGAAGCAATAGTTCAGATCTCTGAAAACCCTTCCTTACTGATCACAAACTAAATGCTCCTAGGGGACTGAAAATCAAACCAAAAAAACAAGACAGAACCAAGGAACCATGCTACTGGACTCAATTCAAAAGGTATGCCCCACAAAAGCCAAAATCCAAGAACACTTGAGCTTAGGGGTAACGCAAAGGGAAGGTCCCAGGACCCCTCCCCCCCACCTAGAGTGCTAAGCCTCCAGTGGCAGCGGGAATCTCTGGGCAGTCAGAAGTGCTGCTCTGGTCAGTGTAATTTGTGGGCAGGGCTGTGCCAGGCTCAGAGCATTGAACACAGGCATTGGGGAAGCAGCTGGAGATGAAGTGAAGAGCTGCCAGCCTGGTCAGAACCACTGAAACCCTCCATATTGCTCTAGACTTCCAGAAGGTTTTGGCATCAGAGCACATCCAGCCCAACCTGGCTGAATTTAATCCCATCAAAAGCCTTCAGAGGTCAGGGAAGTCCAAGCTCCAACACCCCTCCCTCACAGACTGCTGGACTTTATTCCAATCAAAAGCCTTCAGAGGGCAGAGAACCACAAACTCCAACACTCCTCCCACAGAGACTGCACTGAGAGATCTGACAAAGCTCCAAGAGGGGAGACTGACAGAAAGCCCCAAAACCAAAAAAATGAGAAGAGCAAGAGCACAGACAAATACAGGGAGGAAGAAGAGTTAAATATGAGCAAATAACAGAAAAATAAGAAAAAAATTACAATTGACAGTTTCTGCACAAGCTTCGAACAAAGAACAAGCAATACACAGGAGGAGGCAAGTAATAAAACAGAAATCCCAGTGAATTGCATACAGGCTTTGGAAGAACTCAAAATGCAATTCAAAACACAATTGAGAGAGGCTGAAGACAATTGGGAAAAGAATTTAAAAACTAAAATAAGTCATCTGGAAACAGAAAATAGTGGCTTGAAAGCCAAAGTCAACCAGCTGGAAAATGAGGCAAAGAAGATGAGAGATGAGGTAAAGAGAATGAAAGATGACCTCCAAAGGAAATCAGACCAGAAGGAGAAGGATGACCAAAAAGTGAGGGATGAAATACAGTCTTTAAGAACCAGAACACAAAAACTAGAATTAAGTGTTCTCACAAGGCAGCAGGACACTATGAAACACAACCAAAAGAATGAAAAAATTGAGGAAAATAAGAAGCATCTTATTCACAAAACAGAGGATTTAGAAAATCGTTCAAGGAGAGACAATTTAAGAATCACTGGCCTACCAGAAGACCCTGACAAAAGAAAAAGCCTGGCCATAATACGACAGGAAATTATTCAAGAAAACAGCCCTGATATTCTAGAACAAGAGGGAAAAGGGGAGATTGAAAGAATCCACAGATCACCTCCTGTACTTAATCCCCAACTGACAACACCCAGGAATGTTATAGCCAAATTCAAGAACTATAAGACCAAAGAAAAGATATTACAAGCTACCAAGACATTCAGATACCATAGAACCACAGTGAGGATAATGCAGGATCTGGCTGCATCCACACCGAAGGACAGAAAGGCAAGGAATGTGATATTCAGGAAAACAACCAAGAATCAGCTACCTAGAAAAACTGACTATATTCTTACAGGGGAAAGTATGGTCATTCAGCAAAATAGAAGAATTCCCAGAATTTGTAAAGAAAAGACCATATTTGAAGAGAAAATTTGATACCCAAGCACAAAACTCAAGAGAATCATCAAAAGGTAATTTAAAAAAGAGGGGGAAAAAAGAGAAAAACAAAACAAAACAAAACAAAACAAAACAAAATGTTAAGAGACTCAATAAGTCAAAATGATATGTATCCCTATAAGAAAAGAGGTAATTGGTAACTCTTAAAAACTGATATTTTCAATTGGGCAGCTAGAAGAATTACACTTAGAGGGAACAGTGACAAACTATATAGAATGAAATGACAAGACATAAATAGGTATATAGGTATATGTATGCATAAATACATATACATATATATGTATATATATATACACACACACAACTAGAGCTAAATAAGAGGTTAATACTAAAAGAAATGGGAAAAGAAAAAAAGGGGTTAAATTTATATGTCATAAAGAAGCTCATCACAGGAGGGGGGGAGAACATCAATACACTGGAAGGGTAAAGATATTGGAATTAGGAAATACTCAACTCTTATGAGCATTGAAATTGACCCAAACAGGGAAAAACAATCTAATACATTGGGGCAGAGAATAGATTTACACATTATAGGGGAGTAGAAGGGTAACAAATGGACTGGTGGGGAGGAAAGCAGTGTAATGGAGGGAGAGTGTGGGGGGTAGTTTTAGAAAGACTACAGGCAAAATAAGAGGGGGAATAAGAAGGGAGGGGGGTAGATAGGGAAGGGATATAAGGGTGGGAACTAGGGGGATTGACTAAACACAAACATTGGTGTAGAAGGAAATAGTGAAAGAAGAAAAGGCAGGACCAGGAGTAGAAATCAAAATGTTGGGAAATACACAGCTAGTAATCATAACTGAATGTGAATGGAATGAACTCACCCATAAAATGCAAGCGAATAGCAGAGTGGATTAGAATCCAAAACCCTACCATATGTCTACAAGAAACTAATATGAGGAAGGTCGATACGCATAGGGTGAAAGGAAGAGGATGGAGCCAAATCTATTGGGCATCAACTGACAAAAAGAAGGCAGGAGTCGCAATCATGATATCTGACAAAGCCAAAGTAAAAATAAATCTAGTTAGAAGAGATAGGGAAAGTAATTATATCCTGATAAAAGGCAGTATACACAATGAGGAAATATCAGTATTCAACATGTATGCACCAAATGGCATAGCATCCAAATTTCTAAAGGAGAAACTAGGGGAGCTCAAGGATGAAATAGACAGAAAAACTATACTAGTGGGAGAATAGAACCTTTTTCTGTATCAGAAGTAGATAAATCAATCCAAAAAATAAATAAGAAAGAGGTAATAGAAGTAAATGAAATCTTGGAAAAATTAGAGTTAGTAGATATGTGGAGAAAAATAAACAGGGACAAAAAGGAATACACCTTCTTTTCAGCAGCACATGATACATTCACAAAAATTGACCATGTATTAGTGCCCAAAAATATTGGGAAAATGTTCAAAAGAGCAAAAATAATAAATACAACCTTCTCAGATCACCCTGCAATGAAAGTAATAATTAGTAAGGGCATATGGAGAGGTAAATGAAAAATTAATTGGAAATTAAACAATACAATTCTCCAAAACTGGTTAAAGAACAAATCATAGAAACAATTAAAACTTCATTGAAGAAAATGACAATGATGGGACATCCTTTCAAAACCTATGGGATTCAGCCAAAACAGTACTCAGGGGGAAATTTATATCCTTGACTTCATATATTAACAAATTAGGGAGGGCAGAGGGAAATGAATTGAGCATGCAAATTAAAAACCTAGAAAGTGAACAAATTAAAAATCCTCAGATGAAGAGTAAATTATAGATCCCAAAAATCAAAGGAGAAATTAAGAAAATTGAAAGTCAAAGAACTATTGACTTAATAAATAAGACTAGAAGCTAGTACTTTGAAAAAACAAATAAAATAGACAAAGTACTAGTAAGTCTAATTAAAAAAAGGAAAGAAGAAAAACAAATTGACAGTATCAGAGATGAAAAAGGAGACCTCACTTCTAATGAAGAGGAAATTAAGGCAATCATTAAAAACTATTATTCCTGATTATATGACAACAAATATGACAATCTAGGTGATATAGATGAAACCTTAAAAAATATAAATTGCCTTGACTAAAAGAGGAAGAAATAGATTACCTAACAAACTCCATATCAGAAAAAGAAATTGAACAAGCCATCAAAGAACTCCCTAAGAAAAAATTCACAGGTCCAGATGGATTCACAAATGAATTCTATCAAACGTTCAAAGAACAACTACTCCTAATTTTATACAAACTATTTCACAGAATAAGTCAAGAAGGAGTTCTACCAAATTCATTTTAGGACACAAATATGGTACTGTTCCCCAAACCAGGCATGTCAGAAACAGAGAAAGAAAACTATAGATCAATCTCCTTAATTAATATAGGTGCAAAAATCTTAAACAGGATACTAGCAAAAAGACTCCAGTAAGTCATCAAAAGGGTTATTCATTATGACCAGGCAGGATTCATACCAGGAATGCAAGGATGGTTCAATATTAGGAAAACCATCCACATATTTGACCATAATAACAAGCAAACCGACAAAAATCACATGATTATGTCAATAGATGCAGAAAAAGCCTTTGATAAAATACAACTCCCATTCTTATTGAAAACACTATAAAGCATAGGAATAGAAGGGTCTTTCCTAAAAATTATAAACAGTTAACTATCTAAAACCATCAGCAAACATTATCTGCAATGTGGATAAATTAGAATCCTTCCAAATAAGATCAGGAGTGAAACAAGGATGCCCATTATCATCTTTATTATTTAACATTGTACTAGAAACACTAGCAGTAGCAATTAGAGAAGAAAAGAGAAATTGAAGTTATTAAAATTGGCAATGAGGAGACCAAGCTATCACTCTTTGCGGATGATATGATGGTCTATATAAAGTATCCTAGGGAATCAACCAAAAAGCTAATCGAAATAATCAACAACTTTAGCAAAGTTGCAAGATACAAAATAAAACCGCATAAGTCATCAGCATTTCTATATATCTCCACCCCATTTCAGCAGCAAGAATTAGAAAGAGAAATTCTATTTAAAATCACTGTAGACAATATAAAATACTTAGGAATCTATCTGCCAAAGCAAACACAGGAACTATATGAACACAACTACAAAACACTCTCCACACAATTGAAACTAGATCTAAACAATTGGAAAAACATTGATTGCTCATGGGTGGGACAAGCTAACATAATAAAAATGACAATCCTACCCAAATTAATTTACTTATTTACCCATTGAAGTACCAAAAATCTTTTTTACTGAATTAGGAAAAAAACATTAAAAAGTTTATTTGGAAGAACAAAAGATCAAGAATATCCAGGGAAATCATGAAAAAAAAATGTGAAGCAAGGAGGCCTTGCAGTCCCAGATCTCAAACTATACTATAAAGCAGTGGTCATCAAAACAATTTGGTACTAGCTAAGAGACAGAAAGGAGTATCAGTGGAATAGACTTGAGATAAATGACCTCAGCAAGACAGTCTATGATAAGCCCAAAGATCCCAGCTTTTGGGAAAAAAATCCACTATTTGATAAAAACTGCTGGGAAAATTGGAAGACAGTATGGGAGAGATTAGGTTTGGATCAATATCTCACACCCTACACCCTACAATATCTCACACCAAGATTAATTCAGAATGGGTGAATAACCTGAATATAAAGAAGGAAACTATAAGCAAATTAGGTGAACACCAAATAGTATACTTGTCAGATCTATGGGAAAGGAAAGACTTTAAAACCAAGCAAGAGCTAGAAAAAATCACCAAATGTAAAATCAATATTTTTTATTACATCAAATTAAAAAGGTTTTGTACAAACAAAACTAATGCATCCAAAATTAGAAGGGAAGCAACAAATTGTGAATCAATCTTCAGAACAAAAACTTCTGACAAAGGTCTAATTTCTCAAATTTATAAAGGGCTAATCCTATTGTACAAAAAATCAAGCCATTCTCCAATTGATAAATGAGCAAGGGACATTAATAGGCAATTTTCAGTTAAAGAAATCAAAAGTATTAAAAATAATATGAAAAAGTGTTCTAAATCTCTTATAATCAGAGAAATGCAAATCAAAACAATTCTGAGGTATCATATCACACCCAGCAGATTGGCTAACATGACAGCAATGGAAAGTAATGAATGCTGGAGGGGATGTGGCAAAGTCGGGACATAAATTCATTGCTGGTGGGGTTGTGAATTGATCCATCCATTCTGGAGGGCAATTTGGAAATATGCCCAAAGGGTGCTAAAAGTCTGCTCTTTGATCCAGCCATAGTACTCCTGGGCTTGTACCCCAAAGAGATAATAAGGAAAAAAAATGTACAAAAATATTCATAGCTCTTTGTGGTACAAAAAATTGGAAAATGAGGGGATGCCTTTCAGTTGGGGAATGGCTGAACAAATTGTCGTATATGTTGTTGATGGAATAGTATTGCAATCAAAGGAATAATAAAGTGGAGGAATTCCATGGAGACTGGAACAACCTCCAGGAATTGATGCAGAGTGAGAGGAGCAGAACCAGGAAAACATTATATACAGAGACTGTGTATACACTGTGGTACAATTGAATGTAATGGACTTCTCCATTAGGGGCAATGCAGTGATCCTGAACAACTAGGAGTTATCTACGAGAAAAACCACTATCCACATTCAGAGAAAACTCAACGGGAGTAAAAACACCAATGAAAACAACTGCTTGAATACATGGATGGAAGGGATATGATTGGGGATGTAGACTAAATGAACATCCTAGTGCAAACATCAACATCATGGAAATAGGTTCTGATCAAGGACACAAGTAATACCCAATGAAATTGCTCATGGACTGTGGGAAGGGTGGATGGAGGGGAAGGCAGGGAAATAATGTGATTATTGTAACCGAGGAATAATGTTCTATATTGACTAAATAAACTAATTCAAATGGGGGAAAAAAGAAATCAAGGAATAAAGATACAAAATAATGGGAAAAAACATTTTAAAAAGACTTAAGTACCTTCATTGTTTCAATCAGGAGATAGCCAAATCCAATCTTCACAGAACCAAAAGAACATGTACACAGTACAAGCAATATTGCATTATAAACAATTATGATTGACCTAAATATTCTCAGCAATGCAATGATCCAAGACAATCCCAAAGACTAATGGTGTAAAATATCATCAGCCTCCAGAGCAGGGGTTCTCAACCTTTCTAATGCCGTGACCCCGCAATGCAGTTCCTCATGTCGCGGTGACCCCAAACCAAAATATTATTTTGGTGGCTACTTCAAAACTGTAATTTTGCTACAGTTATGATTTGGAATATAAATACCTGATATGCATTATGTATTCTCATTGCTACAAATTGAGAGGTTGAGAATTGCTGCTCCAGAGGAAGAACTGATGGAGTTTGAAGGCAGCTCAAAATATACTTCCTTCTTTTTTTTTTGTTTTGTTTGTGCTCTCTTCCACAAAATAACTAATAAGGAAAAAAGTTTGCATAACTCCAAATGTAAAATCTATATCAGATAGTTTACCACCTAAGGAAGGAGGAGGGAGAGAATTTGGAACTCAAATAAAAAAATGTTTTTTACTTGTTTTCTTTTAAAACTCTTACCTTCTGTCTTAGAATCAATACTATATGTTGGTTCCAAGGCAGAAGAGTGGTATGGCTGAGGCAAAGAGGCTTAAGTGACTTGCCTAAGTTCACACATCCAGGAAGTATCTCCATCCAGATTTGACCTCAGGACTTCCTGTCTCCAGGCCTGGTTCTCTATCCACTGAACTACTTAGCTGATTCCAAAAGAAACATTTTTTTTAAATGATCTTACTTGTGATTAGGGATTCATAAATTTGTATTCAGACTCCATCAGTTATTTCTCTGAAGGTGGAATGCATTTTCCCTTATCTCCTCCAACATATATCATTTTATTTTCTTGTTATATTAGCCAATCTGATGTGTCAGGTGGTACCTCAGAAATGTTTTAATTTGCACTTCTCAAATAAATAGTGATTTAGAGCATTTTTTTAATTTTTAAACATTATTTTATTTGGTCGTTTTCATACATTATTCACTGGAAACAAAGATCATTTTCTTTTCCTCCCCTTCCCCTCTCCCACCACCTTTCCCTCTCCCATAGCCGACTCACTATTCCACTGGTTATCACATGTGTTCTTGACTCGAACCCATTTCCCTGTTGTTGGTATTTGCATTAGAGTGTTCATTTAGAGTCTCTCCTCAGTCATACCCCCTCAACCCATGTAGTCAAGCAGTTGCTTTTCATCGGTGTTTTTACTCCCACAGTTTATCCTCTGCTTGTGGGTAGTATTTTTTAGATCCCTGCAGATTGTTCAGGGACATTATATTGCCACTAATGGAGAAGTCCATCACCTTTGATTGTACCACAGTGTATCAGTCTCTGTGTACAATGTTCTCCTGGTTCTGCTCCTCTCGCTCTGCATCACTTCCTGGAGGTCGTTCCAGTCTCCATGGAATTCCTCCACTTTATTATTCCTTTTAGCACAATAGTATTCCATCACCAACATATACGATAATTTGTTCAGCCATTCTCCAATTGAAGGGCATCCCCTCATTTTCCAATTTTTGGCGACCACAAAGAGCGCAGCTATGAATATTCTTGTACAAGTCTTTTTGTCCATTATCTCTTTGGGGTACAGACCCAGCAGTGCTATGGCTGGATCAAAGGGCAGACATTCTTTTATCGCCCTTTGGGCATAGTTCCAAATTGCCCTCCAGAATGGCTGGATCAATTCACAACTCCACCAGCAATGAATTAGTGTCCCCACTTTGCCACATCCCCTGCAGCATTCATTACTTTCCATAGCTGCCATGTTAGCCAATCTGCTAGGTGTGAGGTGATACCTCAGAGTTGTTTTGATTTGCATCTCTCTGATTATAAGAGATGTAGAGCACTTTTTCATATGCTTATTAATAGTTTTGATTTCTTTGGCTGCGAACTGCCTGTTCATGTCCCTTGCCCATTTGTCAATTGGAGAATGGCTTGATTTTTTGTACAATTGATTTAGTTCTTTATAAATTTGAGTAATTAAACCTTTGTCAGAGGTTTTTATGAAGATCGTTTCCCAATTTGTTGCTACCCTTCTGATTTTGGTTACATTGGTTTTGTTTGTACAAAACCTTTTTAATTTGATGTAATCCAGATTATTTATTTTGCATTTTGTAACTCTTTCTAATTCTTGCTTGGTTTTGAAGTCTTTCCCTTCCCAAAGGTCTGACATGTATACTATTCTGTGTTCACCTAATTTTCTTATAGTTTCCTTCTTTATGTTCAAGTCATTCACCCATTTTGAATTTGTCTTGGTGTAGGGTGTGAGGTGTTGATCTAAGCCTAATCTTTCCCACGCTGTCCTCCATTTTTCCCAGCAGTTTTTATGAAATAGTGGATTTTTTTCCCAAAAGCTAGGATTTTTGGGTTTGTCATATACTGTCTTGCTGAGGTTGCTTGCCCCCAGTCTATTCCACTGATCCTCCTTTCTGTCTCTTAGCCAGTACCAAATTGTTTTGATGACCAATGCTTTGTAATATAGTCTGAGATCTGGGACTGCAAGACCCCCTACCTTTGTATTTTTTTTTTCATTATTTCCCTGGATATCCTTGATCTTTTGTTCTTCCAAATGAACTTTGTTATGGTTTTTTCTAAATCAGTAAAAATAATTTTTGGAAGTTCCATGGATATGGCAATAAATAGATAGATGAGTTTGGGTAGGATGGTCATTTTTATTATATTGGCTCATCCTACCCATGAGCAGTTAATGTTCTTCCAATTGTTCAAGTCTAGTTTTAGTTGTGTGGAAAGTGTTTTGTAGTTGTGTTCATATAGATCCTGTGTTTGTCTTGGGAGATAGATTCCTAAGTATTTTATTTTGTCTAAGGTAATTTTGAATGGGATTTCTCCTTCTAGTTCTTGCCGCTGAGCTCTGTTGGAATTATATAGAAATGCTGATGACTTATGTGGGTTTATTTTGTATCCTGCAACTTTGCTAAAGATGTTGATTATTTTGATTAGCTTTTTGGTTGAATCTCTAGGATTCTTTAAGTAGACCATTATGTCATCTGCAAAGAGCAATAATTTGGTCTCCTCCTTGCCTATTTTAATGCCTTCAATTTCTTTTTCTTCTCTAATTGCTACTGCTAGTGTTTCTAATACAATGTCAAATAGTAGAGGAGATAATGGGCATCCTTGTTTCACTCCTGATCTTAATGGGAATGGATTTAGTTTATCCCCATTGCAGATGATATTAGCTGATGGTTTTAGATATATACTGTTTATTATTTTTAGGAATGACCCTTCTATTCCTATGCTTTCTAGTGTTTTTAGTAGGAATGGGTGTTGTATTTTATCAAAGGCTTTTTCTGCATCTATTGAGATAATCATGTGGTTCTTGTTGGTTTGCTTGTTGATGTGGTCAATTATGTGGATAGTTCTCCTAATGTTGAACCAGCCCTGCCTCCCTGGTATAAATCCTACTTGATCATGGTGGATGACCCTTCTGATCACTTGCTGGAGTCTTTTTGCTAGTATCCTATTTAAGATTTTTACATCTATATTCATTAGGGAGGTTGGTCTATAATTTCCTTTCTCTGTTTTTGGCCTGCCTGGCTTTGGAATTAGTACCATGTTTGTGTCATAAAAGGAGTTTGGTAGAACTCCCTCTTTGCTTATTATGTCAAATAGTATTGGGATTAACTGTTCTCTGAATGTTTGATAGAATTCACTGGTGAATCCATCAGGTCCTGGGGATTTTTTCTTAGGAAGTTCTTTGATGGCCTGTTGGATTTCTTTTTCTGATATGGGATTATTTAAGAAAACTATTTCTTCTTCTGTTAATCTAGGCAATTTATGTTTTTGTAAATATTCATCCATATCACCTAGGTTGGTATATTTATTGCCATATAGTTGGGCAAAGTAGTTTTTAATGATTGCCTTAATTTCCTCTTCATTGGAGGTGAGATCCCCCTTTTCATCCTTGATGCTGTTAATTTGCCTTTCTTCTTTCCTTTTTTTAATTAGATTAACCAGTACTTTGTATATTTTGTCTGTTTTTTCAAAGTACCAGCTTCTAGTCTTGTGTATTAGCTTAATAGTTCTGTCACTTTCGATTTTATTAATTTCTCCCTTAATTTTTAGGATCTCTAGTTTGGTTTTCTTCTGGAGGTTTTTAATTTGTTCATTCTCAAGTTTTTTGATTTGCATTTCCAATTCCTTGATCTCTGTCCTCCCTAATTTGTTTATATATGCACTCAGCAATATGAATTTTCCTCTAAGTACTGCCTTGGCTGCATCCCATAAGGTTTGAAAGGATGTTTCGCCGTTGTCATTTTCTTCAATGAAATTGTTAATTGTTTCTATGATTTCTTCTCTAACTATCCGATTTTGGAGTATCATGTTATTTAATTTCCAATTAATTTTTGATTTGGGTCTCCATGTACCCTTGCCGATCAATATTTTTATTGCCTTGTGATCTGAAAAGGCTGCATTTATTATTTCTGCTTTTCTGCATTTGAGTGCCATGTTTCTATGACCTAGTGTATGGTCTATTTTTGTGAATGTGCCATGTGGTGCTGAAAAGAAGGTGTATTCTTTTTTGTCCCTATTTATTTTTCTCCATATGTCTATTAACTCTAATTTTTCTAAGATTTCATTCACCTCTTTTACCTCTTTCTTGTTTATTTTTTGGTTTGATTTATCTAAATTTGATAGTGGTTGGTTCAAGTCTCCCACTAATATGGTTTTACTGTCTATTTCCTCCTTCAATTCTCCTAGTTTCTCTATTAAAAATTTGGATGCTATACCATTTGGTGCATACATGTTGATTAGTGATATTTCCTCATTGTCTATACTCCCTTTTAACAGAATATATTTACCTTCCCTATCCCTTTTGTTCAGGTCTATTTGTGCTTTGGCTTTGTCAGATATCATGATTGCAACTCCTGCCTTCTTTCTATCAGTTGAGGCCCAAAAGGTCTTACTCCAACCTTTCATTCTAGCCTTGTGAGTGCCAACCTGTCTCATATGTGTTTCTTGAAGACAACATATGGTAGGGTTTTGGGTTCTAATCCAATCTGCTATTTTTCTACATTTTATGGATGAGTTCATCCCTTTCACATTCAAAGTTATGATTGTCATTTGTGGATTCGCTGGCATTTTGATATCTTCCCCTAGTTCTGACCTTTCTTCTTTAGCTTTCTCCTTTTGAACCAGTGATTTACATTAGGTCAGTCCCCCTAGTACCCTCCCTTGAGATGCTTCCCTTTCTAGCCCCTCCCTTTTTGTGCTCCCTTCCCCTCCCCCCTCTAATTCCCTCCCTTTTTATACTCCCTCCCCCCCTCCTTAATTTTCCTTTCTTTCTTGCCCTAATGGATAAGATATAATTCAGTATCCCACTGGATCTAGATGTTCTTCCCTCTCAGATTTGATTTCACTGAGAGTAAAGTTTAAGTAATTCCACTTCATGCTCTCTTCCTCTCCTTCTCATATGAGAGTTCTTCCCCTCCCCTTCCTATGTGTATCTTTATATGGGAAAGATTATTCTATTAAGTCCCCCCTATTTCTTGAAGTAAGTCTTAGTGTTATCAATGGTCCCCCCCTCCCTTTTCCTTTCTTTGCCCCCACTTTCCCCAAATCTTCTTAATGCCCCAATCTTTCCCTATGCATGTTTCTTCTAACTACTCTTATGATGCATACAATTTTTGAGAGTTACACAAAACATTTTCCCCATGTATTCATATATATAATTTGATGTAAATGTAGTCCTTATAGAAGAGGGTTTGACTTAAAGAAAAAGATAAGATTTATCTCTTTTTCCCTTTCTTTCATATTTACCTTTTCATGTTTCTCTTGCTTTCTGTGCTTGGATATCGAACTTTCCACAGAGCTCTGGTCTTTTCTTAGCAAATGCTTGGAAATCTTCTATTTTGTTGAATGCCCATACTTTCCCCTGGAAGTATATAGTCAGTTTTGCTGGGTAGTTGATTCTTGGTTGGAGACCCAGCTCTCTTGCCTTTCTAAATATCGTGTTCCATGCTTTGCGGTCTCTTAGTGTGTTAGCCGCTAAGTCTTATGTGATACTTATGGGAGCCCCTTTATATCTGAAACTCCTCTTCTTGGCTTCTTGTAGGATTTTCTCCTTTTCTTGGAAGCTCTTGAATTTGGTAATTACATTCCTAGGGGTTGTCTTTTGGGAATTTAGTATAGAAGGTGTTCTATGAATCCTTTCTATTTCTATTTTGCCCCCTTGCTCCAGAACATGAGGACAATTTTCTTTTATAATCTCCTGTAGAATAATATCGAGTTTATTGTTTATCTCTGGTTTTTCTGGGAGACCGATAATTCAGAGGTTGTCTCTTCTCCCTCTGTTTTCAAGATCTGTGACCTTCTCAGTGAGATATTTTATGTTTTCTTCTAATTCATTAATTTTTTGGGTTTGCTTTATTGATTCTTGCTGTTTTATCATCTTGCTTTCTTTGAGGTGCTTAATTCTGGTCGTTAGGGACTGGTTTTGCTTTTCAGCCTTGTCTGCCCTTCTATTGGATGCTTCGAGTTCTTTTTCCAATTGAGCAGTCTTATCAGTCAGACTGCTGATCTCTTTCTCCCATTTTTCTTTCCAGGTTTCCATCTTTTGGATAAGTTCCAGTTTGAGATCTTCCAGAGCTTGTTGATAGTTTCCATTTTGGGAGGCATGTTCTGATTTTTTTTTTTTTGGATTTCCTCCTCATTCTCCTCTTTTCCTTGGGTACTTCCACCATAAAAGTTTTCAATAGTCACTTTTTTTCCGTTTCTTCCTGGAGGCTTGATTTTGGGCCATGTGAGCCATCCCTTTGGTGGTTTTATTCCCCTTTCCTTTTTGGTCTGGGGTCTGGGTTATATGGGTGGTTTTTCTGTGAATTTAGGTTGCTTCAGACTAGTTCTTCCCAGCCTCCGAGGTTTCTTAGAGCGCTGGGTCCCTGATCACAGCCACACTGCCCAGGTGTTCAGCTCCACCCAAATAATAAAGCGTGGTCCGCCCCTGGTGTTTAGCTCTGCGGAGATGTTCAGCGCAGCTGCCCCAAGTACAGCTCCACTGACCCCCATAATCAGAGCCGGATTCTCCAGTGAAACTGCTCTGAGACGTTCTTTCCTGGCAGTCCCCAGATCCCAAGGACCCTGGAGTGCCCCCCCCCAGACAGAGACGTTCCCCACTCACTTGCTGTCCCGGTGAGCGCTCAGGTAGCTCACTCTGGTTTGGTGGGGGAGGTGGGGTGGGGGAAGGGCGCCTCAGTTCACTTTTCTGTGCAAGCTTTTCCTCCTTATTATAGTGTGGAAATGTTCAAGCCCCATGTACCTTCGCCTCTGTGGAGTACTGGGAGTACTGGTGTGTCCTTCTGTTCCTCCAAAGGTGATTTTTATGCCCCTTTGATGTAGTCTATTTCATTCAGTGCTGGGGAGAGGAAGCGTGTGGCGTCTAGATTGCAGCCATGATTACCCGGAAGTCTCCGATTTTGAGCATTTTTATGTGGTATATTAAATCAAGGCTATATATAGCCTTGATTTCTTTTTCTGAAAACTGCCTTTTCATATTCTTTGACCACTTATTAACTGATGAATGACTTATATTCTTATAAATTTGACTCAGTTCTCTACATATTTGATAAATGAGGCTTCTACTTTGACATTTAAAATAATAATTCCCCGTATTTCTACTTTCTTTCTAATCTTTACTGTATTGGTTTTGTTTCTGCAAAAACATTTCAATTTCATGCAATCAAAATTATGCATTTTGTATCTGAGTACTTATCTCTAGGTAAATTATTCCATGCTTCCCTAATTTTCTTATGGCATTACCTTTCATGTCTAAATCATGTACCCCTTTTGACTGTATCTAGGTATATTATATGAGATGTTGGTATATATTTAGTTTCTGCCTAATTATTCTCCAGTTTTCTCAGCAGTTTTTGTCAAATAATGTGTTATTTTCACAAAACCTTCAGTCTTTTGATTTATCAAACACTGGAAATTACGATCATTGACAACTATGCATTGTATACCTAATTTGTTCTACTGTTCCATGGATAATTATTTTTAAAATATTAAGTATGTCAATATAAAATGAACAATTCAAATAGACTAGTTTCAGAAAAGAAACAACAAAAAATAAATTTAATATCATTTTCTTCTACCTTTCCACCCTAGATCCTCAAAAACATTTGGGCTGTTTGTTTTTAAATCATCTCTATTTTAGACAAATTGTTGTTGAACACAAATGTTACTCCCAAGTGAGGAGATACCTCTCTTCACCCAGAGCTCCACTTTGGACTCAAAGAGTCCAAGTATAATCCTAAGAGAGCCTAACTCCAAAGAGAGAAGAGTCAGAATTCATCTTATACTATGTGATAATTTTCCCCCATCTTTGATTGCAATAGAAAAAATCTATAAAATCAAATCTTATATATTATAGCTAAGATTACAATTATTGATGTGTCCCTTTCAGAAAAGCTAATCAATGTACAAAAAGATAATTATCAGTTATAAGGCAGATATTTTCCCTAATCATAACATAAATTTTTAAAATACAAATTTCACTTAAGCATGTATTGACATAATTAAAATATAAAACAGTTATACATCATTCCCAGTATTCACTATTGAGAGGCAAACATTAGCAAGAGACTTGTGGAATTTCTGAATAAATATTTCACTTTCACTACTCATGATCTGAGCATCAACCTAAGACCCACAACTTCTGGCCAGACAGAAATACATGGGTTATCTTCCTCCTTTCCAAGCCAGACGTGTTGACTTTTTGAGACTACTATTTAGTGACATATGCTCCAGGAAAGAAATATAAAGCAGAAGAGGCATCTAGAAACTTGAAGATCTTATGTGTTCTCATTGCTATGTTCATTTTCTTGCTATTGTTGAAAGAGGGGAGGAAAGCAGAAAAATATTTTTCTTTTCCTTTTCTTGAAGTTCAAAGGTCAGCTCATATTGGCTGTGTTCCAATAAAAATGTAATATCAAAATACAACAGAAGCCTCTCCTCATTCCTAATAGTCCACAATGTAGACAATAGTTATCCATAGTTCAACTACCAAAATTTTGTTTGGCACAGTCCTCAAGTCACAGAAATATATGGGACAAGAGTCCCTCAGCAAGTATATCCTTTAACTGGAGGCCAGAATATAGATTCCATTAAATCAAAGGATCACTCCATGGGAGATTCTCCAGTCTAGCAAACCAGAGGGTTCATCAGTGATCACCCATAATATTTAAAAAGACAGTGTATCTTTTATGAGGCAAATATGGTCTGGATTCCAAACCATGACAAAATTAAAAAAAATAGATAAAAGATGTTTATTTAAAATTTTGTTAAATATAATACAGCAGTGTTCCAAAAGAATTCCTAGTCTTTAAAAAGGAGGATTTTACCCTGAAAGGAAAGCTGAGACATTTAGCCTGGAAAGGAGAAAACTTAGAGAGGCAATATCTCAAAGTATCTGAAGGTTTGTTAGAGTGGGATTATATTCATTATCTTAGGTACCAGAAGGCAGAATTAGAATCATCAGGTGGAAGTTGTCAGGGAGGAGGGTAGAAAGATTTTTGATTTGGCCTATTCTATTAGTTTCCCCAAATTGGACCCATCTGCCCTGATCACTGGAGATCTTCAACTTTTCAGGTATGCTGAATAAGAGAATTCCTGATCAGATATGAGTGGGACTAGAAGAACTTTAAGGTATCTTGCATCTCCTAGGATTCTATGATCCTATGAATGATGATTTAAATATAAGGGGCAAAGATTGACATTCATCACAAGTAGAAAGAATAATAAAAATTGTAATTATGTCATTAGATAATAGAAACCATTTAAAATTTAGTATCTGATAATAATTAAAACAAGAAATGAACAGGAATAGAGGGAATTGTTCTCAAAGTAACAAAGAATATCTAGTCAAAATCAAGATTCAATGTTATTTTCAATAGAAAAATAACATATTTCTATTAACAATGAGGACTTCAATTATCACTATTATTCAGTACAATATTATAAATGATAACAATTTAAACCATCTTACTATATATGAGGTAATGCATTATGTACTAGAGACACAAATACAAAAGTGAGGCAGTCTTTGCCCTTAAGGAATTTACATTTTATCATGCATTGTGACTCAAAAATAAATTAGGAGGGTAATTATTTGAATGGAAGAGTTTAAAATATAGCTATCTGAAATTTTTAAAATGGTATATGTGAATGCTACAAGGACCTCAGTAAATATATAATAAATTGATAAAAATAGTATGACAATGTAGCAAGATTTTAATTAAATTCCTCCTATTTTTCTCCCAATTAATTTGGTTCCAACAGCATTATATTGACAGTAATCAATAACTGGAGGAAATAATGGAAAAAGAGATCCTATTTATAGTAGTGACTAGAAAAAGTTAAATATGGTTTGACCTTTCTGAGGAATAACTGATATCCATGCAAAGAAATCTAGAAAACTTTTGTAGAATAAATAAAGACAAAAAGAATCAGAGTGCTCTTTCATTTCTTTGGCTTGCAAAGTTAACTCTAAAGAGTTCATTTATAGATTCAATGCAATGCCTATCGAAACATATATCACTGATATTACAATAGTAACACTAATGTTTCTCATGAACATAACTTTCAAGTTCACAAAGTTCTTTGCTCACACTAATATTGTGAGGTATGGAGTGCAAGAGTAATTGATATTCTCTGGGATCCCCTATTCTAGAGCTAGTATTCTATAATGTATCTTCAAGGACATAAGGGTAACCCTAAGAGACTGGGATGTCTCTTCTTTAATGCTTAAGTCCCCATTCCAGATTTGTTTCCCCAGTTCTATTTAACTAACTAAAACCAATTTACTTTTATATAGGGATATTTACTTCTAAGTTATAGAAAGAACACAATTACAAATGAACTCCTCCAATACCTTGGGGACAGACTTTCTCCTATTTTACCAGTATCTAGGGAGACTTGGTTAAGAATTAGCATAGTTTCTACACAGCATTGATCTCACCAAGTTCAAGTCCAACTATGTCATTGCTATCAAATAAATCTCTGTCTCAGCTAATGTTAGGCTGGGTCCCAAAGTTTGTTTCTTATTTGTAAGGGGCATGGTTTGATTGGCCACAAAAGTCAATGTAGTCTTGCTTATTGAATTCCAAACAGATCATCTCCTAACCTTCTGAAACTCACAAAGTTATGACTCCTAGATGAATCTCCTTCATCTAAAAGGAAATAAAAACAAATGCAAGGCTAAGGACAGAAGGCCATTTTCATTGGCCTACATGTTTACCCCAGAGGGAGAGAAGACCTAAGGCCTCTCCTCTTAAAATATTGTTTTACAAGATTCTGTCTGCAGAGCCAAACCTTGAGAAGATATTTATTCCAGGGAGACAAAGGACTGGGTTGAAAATCTTTTTGAATGCCTCCTAGTTACTCATTTATCACTATAGCCAATAAAAACACATTATTTATCATCATGATTCTCCCAAAAGCAAGGTTCCATGTTTCAAACGTATTCTGTGTAAGCAATTCTATCAGCAGCATTCTAGTCTCTTTTTTTTCTTTTTTGAAAGAAAAACATTATTCCTTGGTTACAAGAATCATATTATTTCCCTTCCTCCCCTACCCCAACCCTTCCCATAGCTCATGTGCAATTTCACTGGGTATTACGTGTCGTTGATCAAAACCTATTTCCATGTTGTTGGTGTTTGCATTAGGATGTTCATTTAGAGTCTACATCCCCAGCCATGTCCCCTCAACCCATGTAATCAAGCAGTTGTTTTTCTTCTGTGTTTCTACTCCTACAGTTTTTCCTCTGAATGTGGATAGTGTTTTTTTTTTCTTGTAGATCCCTCCAAGTTGTTCAGGATCACTGCATTGCCACTAATGGAGAAGTCCATTACATTTGATTGCACTACAGTGTGTTGGTCTCTGTGAACAATGTTCTTCTGGTTTTGCTCCTTTTGCTCTGTATCAATTGCTGGAGGTCATTCCTACAGTTTATTATTGTTGTGCTTATTATACGTTGTGCTTTAAGCACAACAGTATTCCATCACTAACATATACCACAATTTGTTAAGCCATTCTCCAATTGAAGGGCATCCCCTCATTTTCCAATTTTTTGACACCACAAAGAGCACAGTTCTGAATATTCTTGTACAAGCCTTTTTCCTTATTATCTCTGTAGGGTAAAAACCCAGGAGTACTATGGCTGGATCAAAGACCAGACAGTCTTTTAGTGCCCTTTGGGCATAGCTCAAAATTGCCCTCTAGAATGGTTGGATCAATTCACAACTCCACCAGCAATGCATTAATGTCCCCACTTTGCCACATCCCCTGCAGCATTCATTACTCTCCATTGCTATCATGTTAACCAATATGCTAGGTGTGAGGTGATACCTCAGAGTTGGTTTGATTTGCATCTCTCTGATTATAAGATATTTAGAATGCTTTTTCATGTGCTTATTAATAGTTTTGATTTCTTTAACTGAAAATTGCCTATTCATGACCCTTGCCCATTCATCAATTGGAGAATGGCTTGATTTTTTTCTACAATTGATTTAGGTCTTTATAAATTTGAGTTAATTAGACCTTTGTCAGAGGTTTTTGTTCTGACGAATGTTTCACAATTTGTTGTTTTTCTTCTAATTTTTGTTGCATTAGTTTTGATTATACAAAAATTTTTTTAATTTGGTATAGTAAAAATTATTTTAAAATTTATGATTTTTTTGCTCTTTCTTTGTTTTAAAGTCTTTCCTTTCCCAAAAAAGTGACATGAATACTATTCTGTGTTCACCTAATTTGCTTACAGTTTCCTTCTTTATATTCAGGTTATTCACCCATTCTGAGTTTATCTTGGTATATTGTGTGAGGTGTTGATCCAAACCTAATCTCTCCCATACTGTCTTCCTATTTTCCCAGAAGTTTATATCAAATAGTGGATTTTGGTCCCAAAAGTTAGGGTCTTTGGGCTTATCATGGATTGTCTTGCTGAAGTCATTTACCCCAAGTCTATTCCACTGATCCTCCTTTCTGTCTCTTAAGCCAATACCAAATTGTTTTGATGACTACTGCCTTATAGTATAGTTTGAGATCTGGGACTGCAAGGCCTCCTTCCTTAACATTTTCTTTTTCATGATTTCCCTGGATATCCTTGATCTTTTGTTCTTCCAAATAAACTTTTTAATGTTTTTTTCCTAATTCAGTAAAAAAGTTTTTTGGTATTTCAATGGGTATGGCACTAAATAAGTAAATTTATTTGGGTAGGATTGTCATTTTTATTATGTTAGCTCATCCTACCCATGAACAATCAATGTTTTTCCAATTCTTTAAACCTAGTTTTATTTGTGTGGATTGTATTTTGTAGTTGTGTTCATATAGTTCCTGTGTTTGCTTCAGCAGACAGATTCCTATGTGTTTTCTATTGTCTAGGGTGATTTTAAATGGAATTTCTCTTTCTAATTCTTGCTGCTTAAATGGGTTGGAGATATATAGAAATGCTGATGACTTGGGTTTATTTTGTATCCTGAAACTTTGATAAATTTCTTGATTATTTCAACTAGCTTTTTGGTTGATGCTCTAGGATTCTTTAAGTAGACCATCATCTCATCTGCAAAGAGTGATAGCTTGGTCTCCTCACTGCCTATTTTAATACCTTCATTTCCTTTTTCTCCTCTAATTGCTACAGCTAGTGTTTCTCATACAATGTTAAATAATAGAGGTAGTAATGAGCATCCTTGTTTCACTCCTGATCTTATTGGGAATGCATCTAGTTTATCCCCATTGCAGATAATGTTGGCTGATGGTGTTAGATATATACTGTTTATTATTTTTAGGAAAGACCCTTCTATTTCTATACTTTCAAATATTTTCAATAGGAATGAGTGTTGTATTTTGTCAAAGGCTTTTTCTGGGTCTATTGAGATAATCATGTGATTCTTGTTGGTTTGTTTGTTGATGTGGTCAATTATGTGGGTGGTTTTCCTGATATTGAACCATCCTTGCATTTCTGGCATAAATCCTACATGATCATAGTGAATAACCCTCCTGATCAGTTGCTGGAGTCTTTTTGCTAGTATCCTATTTAAGATTTTTGCATCTATGTTCATTAAGAAGATTGGTCTGTAGTTTTCTTTCTGTTTTTGACCTGCCTAGCTTTGTAGTCAGTACCATGTTTGTGTCATAAAAGGAATTTGATAGCACTCCCTCTTTGCTTATTATGTCAAATAGCTTTACAGTATTGGGATTAGCTGTTCTTTGAATGTTTGATAGAATTCACTTGTGAATCCATCAGGCCCTATGGATTTTTTCCTTAGGCAGTTTTTTGATGGCTTGTTCAATTTCTTTTTCTGATATGTGATTATTTAAAAATTCTATTTCTTCTTCTGTTAATCGAGGTAATTTATATTTTTGTAAATATTCATCCATATCACCTAGATCGGCATATTTATTGCCATATAATTTGGCATAATAGTTTTTAATGATTGCCTTAATTTCCTCTTCATTAGAGGTGAGGTCTCCCTTTTCATCTCTGATACTGTTAATTTCATTTTCTTCTTTTCTTTTTTTAATTAGATTGACCAGTACTTTGTCTATTTCATTTGTTTTTTTCAAAGTACCATCTT
Source organism: Monodelphis domestica (assembly GCF_027887165.1). Lineage (NCBI taxonomy): Eukaryota > Metazoa > Chordata > Mammalia > Didelphimorphia > Didelphidae > Monodelphis > Monodelphis domestica. The sequence goes on along the minus strand of NC_077233.1, from coordinate 186,484,722 downwards.
CTAGTCTTATTTATTACATCAGTAGTTCTTTGACTTTCAATTTTATTAATTTCTCCTTTGATTTTTAGGATCTCTAATTTAGTCTTCATCTGAGGATTTTTAATTTGTTCACTTTCTAGTTTTTTAATTTGCATGCCCAATTCATTGACCTCTGGCTTCTCTAATTTGTTAATATATGAACTCAAGGATATAAATTTCCCCCTGAGTACTGCTTTGGCTGCCTCCCATAGATTTTGAAAGGATGTCTCACCATTGTCATTTTCTTCAATGAAGTTATTGTTTCTATGATTTGTTCTTTAACTGATTTTGAGGAATCGCATTATTTAATTTACAATTAATTTTTGATTTGCCTCTCCATGTACCCTTACTAATTATTATTTTCATTGCATTGTGATTTGATAAGGTTGCATTTATTATTTCTGCTCTTTTGTACTTTTTTGCAATGTTTTTATGCCCTAGTACATGGTCAACATTTATGTGTCAGGCGCTGTGTTAAGTGCTGGGGATCAAATATAAAGAATGAAACCATCCCATATGTGGAGAAACTACCAAGAAAGAATAGAAGGGCAGTGAGGTGGCTCAATGTAGAGAGCTCCAGGTCTGGAGGAAAGTCTTAAGTTCAAATCTTATCTCAGACACTTCCTAACTGTGTGACCCTGGGCAAGTTACTTAACCCCAATTGCCTATTCCTTGCCACTTTTTTGCACTGGAACTGATAGTAAGGGTTGATCTAAGATAGAAGGGTTAAAAATACAAAATAATAATAATCATAATAATAATTATAATTAGCATTTGTATAGTACCAGGCATGAGGCTAAGCATGTTACAAAATATTTCATTTGAGTCTTATCTCAACCAGAGAAGAGAAATACTATTATTATACACATTTTATAGTTAGGGAAACTGAGATCAAAAGGTTAAGTGACTTACCCAAAGTCACATAGCTAATAAATGTCTGAGGTAGAATTTGACTTCAAGGTTTTTTTTTTTTTTTTATCTCAGGCCCAGTACTCTAGCTGCCTCATAATATAATTCAGAGGAAAAGGTGAATAATGAGGATTTACCTTTCCAGACTGAAATAATATATAATAAAAGGTATAAAAACTTTCTGATAATGTGCAAGAAAAGAAAAATAGATATTTAGAATAAAATAGATATGACAAAGACATATAAGTACACATAAAAAGATAATAAATTACAAGCTTGTCAAGAGACAATATAAGAAATGAGTTTTGAGTGTTGGAGGCATTCAGGAAGACCTAGCCTTGAATCCTAATTGACATTTATTAGCTGAATTACCCTGGATGAATTACTTAACACCTCTGAATTTCAGGTTCTCCTTTATTAAAATAGAAATAATCAAATATTTAGTATTTATTTTGTGGACTTGTGATGATTAAATGAGATAACAGATAAAAAGTTTTGCAAACAAAATTAACATATTAATGTCAATGATTATAACTTATACATAGTGAACTCCAGATGGATCTACATGTTAAATATAAAATAAACAACCTGAAAATATTTTGAAGAATAGAATATTGCAAATATCAGTACTTGGAGGATAAATTAATTCTTAATTAGTAAAGAAATAGTGGAAGTTATTTGGGGACACTGTTTTTTGGTTTTGATGATGAAATTTGGAACCTATTTCAATAGTTTAATGAAGAACTGATGAGATTCAAAGATAATAGGATAGCAGTGTGAATAAAGAGATCAAATTTGAAAGGAGTCTTGGTAGAAACATTTGGATTCATTAATTAATTGCATATGTAGGGTGATGGAGAGTGAGGAGTTTAGCACTGAGTTTACAAGCCTGATAGCTCATAAAAACAGCAGAGTCTTTGAAGAAATAGGGAACTTTGGTAAAATATTAGGTTTAGGAAGAACAATAATAATTTCTTATTTTTGGACAGACAGAATTTAAATAGTATTTATAACATTTAATTTCAATGTGTAGAAGGCAGTTTATGATATGGATTTTTAAAGTGTGAATATAATGATTGGGACTGAAAAAATCTAAATTTAAATGGTCACCAAGGGAAATCCCAAATAATAAAATACCCAAGTTAGCTGCCAAATTTTTATGGTGATTTAATTACAACAGGAGGAAGAAAATATGAGAGAGAGAGAGAGAGAGAGAGAGAGAGAGAGAGAGAGAGAGAGAGAGAGAGAGAGAGAGAGAGAGAGAGAGAGAGAGAGAGAGAGAGAGAGAGAAGGAAAGCAGTTTAACTCAGAACCACTCTGGCTCAGGATGAGCCAAAACAGGGGTTAAGGCCTTTGAAAGCCAAGGCAGAAAAGGGGTCATTCCTTATCACTCACATGACCTGTCTGAAGGAAATCTGTCTGCGGTGCTCCTCCAAGTTCAAGCTCCAGGATTGAACTGAACTCTATCCCTCTCCACAGGAAGTCCTGAGAACTCCAGAGGCTGTTCTCTACCTTACTTCCTGCGTCTCACATGTGTCAATGGTGGCTCAAGCTTGACTTAGGACAGCTGACAGGTCTGTCCTTTTTTTTTTTTGCACATGTCAGTTGAAGGTCATTTTCTCAGATAATTAAATCTTGAGTTTAATGCAGACCTTCCTAATCTTGTTAAACTAAGAAGGGAGGAGAAATGTAGTTTCCAAGACCTGGTTCTGTTATTCCAAGTATCTCTATTGTTATTGATCAGGAAATAGCTAAATCAGACCTTATAAAGAATGGCCTGATTAGGAATGACAATTAAATACATTGAAGTGGATGGAGGTAACTAAATGAGAGAATACAAAGAAAGAAGAAAATCCTTGACAGTCTTGGAGAAAGCTAAGGACTCCAAGGAAATATATAAAATGAATAGGAGAAGAATCAGGTGAGTAATGTAAAGAAAAACCATGGAGAAGAGAATATACAAGAAGAGAATATAATTAACAGTTTCAAGTGAAGGAGTAAGGTCAAGAATGTTGAGAAATGAGAAAAGATCATCATATTTGGCTATTGAAATATTGATTATAACTTTGGAAAGATCAATTTCTTTTGAGTGATAATGTTGAAGAACATGTTGCAAGAGGTTGAGAAGTAAGAGGAGAGGAAGTGGAGGCAATGAGTATAGACAATTTTTTTCTAGGAGTTTGGCTGAGAAAGGAAAGGAGAGATGTAAAATGATAATAGGAATGTTAGGATCTATCAGGGTCTTTTTTAGAATGGAAAAATAGATACTTTTGAAAGAAGAAGGTAAGGAATCAGGTAAAAAAGCAAAATTGAAATTAGAGAAAGGTAATTGTTATGGGGCAAATGTTATGGAGATTATGGAAGTGAAGGGAATCAATGTAATTGTTTGACTATAGGCATCACAGCTCTGACATCTTCCTTATCTGTGAAATTGCAATAACTATCTGTATGACCTATAGCAGAGGGTTGTGTGATATGGATCAAATGATATATTATGGAGAAATAGGATGGTACGAATGAAAAGTGAGCTAAATTTCCTCTCAAAAGCCAGTACTTTCTTTGTCATTGATTATTGTATTACTTTGGAGTATTTACTTCTTTGTACCTCATTTTCCTCATCTGTAAAATGAGTGGGTTGGACTCAATAAACCCTAATATCCCTTATGGATCTAAATCTAAGATTCTATGTGTTCAAAGCATTTCAAAAATATTTAGGCACTATTTCTATTCCAGTGATTATTGTTTCCTAGTCTGAATGAATTGCCTATAGGCAATATCAGTTTCCTTTTTTCTGGAAGGCATGGTATTTTCTGTCTTTGAGGTCTTGTCTGCATTCAGAAGCAATGACTTCAACTTTATTGTTAACTAGCATGTAAATAAAAACAGTGAAATCAATTTGCCAACTAAAATTAAGATAGAAACACCCAAAGTGGTCCAACTATCCCTCCTGCCCCTGTCAAGAATTTTTTAACAAAATCTACTTTTTTGCAAATCACTAATGGAGATATTCATTGGTTTGTCACTAACCCTGGAAGAAACACATTGCTCAAGGAGTTTTCCAGCTGGATGAATTTTTTTCACACTCTTGTGGACAGGGCTGTTGATAGGTAAGGAAATGTGCAGTGACTAATCAACTGGTAAAAATCGATTCACATGTCACACCCCCAAGCTGAGACTCAACAAAGCTGTTAAGCTGAAAAGGCTTCTGAATCTGTGCCCTGGATTCCCAGGCATTACAGGAACTTGTTAATATTGACTTTGATCTAATTACTGCACTTTCTCATTATAGTTTTCTCTTCCTCATTCCTCTATAAGCATAAGGAATAATTTGTTGACTCATGTGTTCTCTTCAGTAAGGCTGGCCTTACTCATAAGCAGGGGATGTAGTCTTTGAAGACAATATTTTTCCTACTGGCCAGCCACTGTACCTAAAATAAAAACAGTTTTTATTCTGACACTTACTGCTTGTGTGATCAAGGGAAAATCACTTAACCTCTTTGAGACTCGGTTTTTTTGTCTATGAAATGGCAATAATAATTGTGTTATGCCTACTTCATAAAGCTATGGAATATATATGTATATATATATATATATATATATATATATATATATATGGAGGATTTTGCAAACTTTAAAGCTCTCTCTTGTGAATTTTAAAACTACTCCACCCTACTCAGACCATACTTTAGAAGATCTGATTTAGCCATTTCCTCATTAGTAACAATGGAGATACTTAGTCTAACAGAATCAAGTCTTGAGAACTCTACATTTCTCCACCCTACTTAGTTTAACAAGGTCAGAAATGCCTGCACCATACTCAAGGATTAAGTATCTGAGAAAATGGCCCTCAACAGACATGTGCAGAAACAGCAGACAGACCCATGGGCTGTCCTAAGTTAAACTAAAATAACACTGGTACAGATGAGACGCAGGAAAGTGATGTGAAACCGTCTATATAGGGCACATCACTTCCTCTCTTAGGCCTCTTTTCCTGGAGAGGCATCTCTGGCTGGCAGCGTGCTAAGTGTTCCGACATCTTGGTGTGGTGGCAGTTATTTGTCTGGGTTTTGGCAGTGAGTTTGCCCTTGAGCTAATTCAGGTTCAGGCATCTTGGCTGAGCCCTCTTGGAGTTCAGGATGATTCTTTCCTCCTTTACTCTCCAAAACCTTACTTTCTAGAGCCTCTAATCTCACCCTGCACAAGCCAGGTGGAAGAAATCCTACACCCTTTCCTTCTCCCTTCTTCTTAAATTTCTTTCCACTATACTAATTAAATCACCATAAATTTCCAGACTGACTTGGGTAATTTTTTTTTATTATTTGGGATATCCATGGTGACCAAAAATTAATATAGCTTTAGGTCATAACACTAAAATTATCCTTTACACTCTGTAAAAAAAATATATATATATTTGTATTGTGTGTATGTGTGTGTATATATATATATATATATAGAGAGAGAGAGAGAGAGAGAGAGAGAGAGAGAGAGAGAGAGAGAGAGAGAGAGAGAGAGAGAGAGAGAGAGAGAGAGAGAGAGAGAGAGAGAGAGAGAGAGAGAAAGTCATATATAGGTCTAGAGAGATAGATATTCACTTTTGCTATCCAATCATTTAGTTGTACCCAACTCTTGGTGCCACCATTTGGGGTTTTCTGGGCAAAGATACTAGAGCAGTTGGCCATTTCCTTCTCCAGCTCCTTTTATAGATAGGGAAACTAAGGCAAAGAGGGGAAAGTGATTTGCCCAGGGTCATACAATCAGTAAGTGTTTCAGGCCATATTTGAATTCAGAAAGATTAGTCTCCCTGACATCAGGATCATCACTCTATCCATTGTGCCATCTCACCGCCCATACCTATGCATCCTCATATATAATATAGGTAATCATATATTTAGTCATATAAAATATATATGTATTTATTTTATGTATGTGTGTATGTATGGAGACAACTAGACACAATGGAGTTATAAATAACTCAATTCAAATCTATTCTCAGGCACTTGCTAGCTGTCTGATCCTGGGACAGTAATTTAAATGCTATCTGCCTCAGTTTCCTCATCTGTAAAATAGGGATAATAATAGCACCTACCTCCCAGGGTTGTGAAGATCAGATAAGATAATATTGGTAAAGCCCTTTGTAAACTTTAAAATGCTACATAAATGCTAATATCTTTACTATTACATACATATAATTATATTTGTATATAAGCACCATCCATATATTATTTCATTTAATCTTCAGAAACTTACAAAGTAAATACTTTATTTTTATTATCCCTTTTTAAAAAATGAGAACCTGAGCCTTGATAGTGGTTCAGGGACTTTCTCAAGATCATTCAACTAGTCTATATAGGAGAGATCCATCATATCATTTTGTAGGAAACTTCCCTTGAAGGCATATCCTCCCCGAATTAGTGAATATAAAAACATGCATTTAGTCCTTAAGATGTCATAAATACTTAGCTGAGTAGTACAGGTACAAATGTAAGGAAAAAGGATAGTTCTGATCCTCAAGGAACTTACATTTTAATGAGGGAGGATAACATATAAAGGGGAGGTAGAAAGCAAAGAGGAGATCCCAGGGCTCATTCTGATGGTTCCAGGGGTTGAATGGAAGTACCATTGTCTGGAAATGGTATGATTTTCATAGGGCTCTTTTTTAAAAACCTTTCCCTTCTGTTTTAGTATAAATTAAAAGAGAGGCAAAGGCTAAACCACTGGGGTTAAGAGACTTGCTCCAGTTCACACAGTTATGAAGTGTCTGAAGATAAATTTGAACCCAGGTCCTCTTAAATCCAGACCTGGCACTCTACCCAGTGAGCTACCTAGCTATCCTTTCCTAAGGGATCTTTCTCTATACCTGAAAGAATAGCCTGGGGACACTGAATGGTTAAATGATTTGTAGAGGGCCACATAGCTAGTTTATATCAGAAGCAAGATTTTTGCCAGGTCTTCTTGACTCCAAAGTTGCCTCTTTATTCACTGTGCTCCTTGCTCATAAAGAACTATAAAAATGTCAGATTAATGAGGAAATTTTTAAAAAAGTAAATAAATTAAGGGGTAGATCAGTTTTGATAGTGCAGAAAGGACAAATTCACACACTCATACACATATGGAGTTGCAGGATGGCCAACTGGATTTAAAGTCAGGGTATGTGAATTTGAATCCTAGTTCTGTTGTTTGCAGTCATCATGATGTTAGGTAACTCCTATGCTTTTCTGGGACTCAGTTTACTCATTTGCAAAATGAGGAGGTTGGGCAAGGTAGTCTCTAACATTCCTTACATTTCTGATTTTCTAGCTTCAATAGTTCTAGGGATCCCACATAAGGATTTTCTGTGGAAGAGGGATTGGAAATATATATATATATATATATAGTGTGTGTGTGTGTGTATACATATATATATATATATATGAACCTTTTTCATAATTTTGACCTGCTTAATGGAGTGAAGGATTTTAACTTTAGTCAGGGCAGAGACCTCATAATTTGTTGTCTTTTTATCTTTCCTAAAACTTAGCTCATTGTCATATATAGTTGGTGTTTAATGTATATTGAATTGAATTGAACTTGCAGAATAGCAATTCAACTGAGGCAGCTGGGTGGCATGGTATAAAGAGGGCCAGGTTTAAAGTCAAGGAGACCTGAGTTGAAATTTTGCCTGAGAAATTCATTAGCTGTATATCTCTAAGACACTTGGCATATCTATGACTCAGTTTCCTCATCTATCAAATGAGGGGATAAGACTAAGTGGCCTCTGAGATCCTTTCTAATTCTAAAACCCACAATTCTAATTTTGGGAAAATTAGATTCCACAAAACTTGGAAGGGAAGGAAAACACTGAGATTTAGGAACATTTCTTTTGCTTCTAACCTGAAACCACCTAGAATCTGATATTCCCCTTCCCCATTTTTATCTCATCTGCATCCTAATATTAGGTTCCTATTGGCTTCACTAATAGAATTCATTGAATGACAAATAAAAACAATTCAAGGATAATAGACCCCAAATGGCACATGCAAATGATTTTGAAACTCAGCCATTTTACTCTATTGTGTTTTTGAGATAAAAGTATTTCTTCTTGGGAGACTTCCGGTCAAGATGGAGGCTTAGAGAAAGCTAAAGTCCAGATTTCCTGAAACCCTTCCTTACTGATCTCAAACCAAATGCTCCTAGGGCACCGAAATTCAAAACGATCAACAACATAGACCCAGGAGTCCTCCTCCTGGACCTGGACCTGAATCAAAAGGTACGGCTCCCCCCAAAAGCCAGAACCCAAGACCACTCGGACCTAAGGGGTAGGCAGAAGGAAGGTCCTAGGACCCATCCCCCTCAACCCAGAGCTCCGAGTCCGAGTCCAAGGCAGCAGTGGCAACCTCAGAGCCCCACAGCCTGCTATTCTGAAGGCCACTTCCTGAAAACAACCTGACCCAGTCGAGGGGGCACCCAGACAGCAGGGAAACAGAGAGAGACGGGGGAGCTCTTAACCCCTGGGAGGAGCCCTTGGAGGTCTGGGAAGCCACGGCCCCTGCCCCTCAGAGAGCAAGGTCATCTGGAACAACAGCAACCCTCAGGGCTGGCAAAAGGGCCTCAGGAGCCAGCTATTCTGAAGGCCACATCCTGAAAACAATCTAACCCAGTCGAGGGGGCACCCAGGCAGCAGGGAAACAGAGAGAGAGCAGGGAGCTTGTAACCCCCTGGCTGGATCCTTCCATTGGAGTCTCACAAAAAAGTCCCTTCCTCAAGGCATACTAAATTCAACCCAAGGAAAGCTAATCTCATTAGGAGCCCTTGGAGCTCCAGGAAGCCATGGCCCCTCCCCCCTCAGAGTGCTGCAGCTGACCGGCTAAGGCACAGGAACAAGGGCCAAGCTAGGCTCAGAGCCTGGAAGTAAGGCAATGGAGAAGCATCAGGTGGGTGCCGAGGAGAGGAGGGCAGTAACAGGGACACACCAGCAACTCCTGGCTTCCCGGGAAGACAGAACAACAACTGCATCGAAAGGAAAATCTGGCTAGGTCTAAAACCTCTGAACGCCAGACATAGATAAGAAACGCTAATCCTCCCCACTCAGATAGAGATGGCAAACTACACAGAAGCACAAAAGCCCCCAAATTCCAAAAGAAACAAGAAGAAGGGGGCAACTTTGGACACATTTTATGGAGCAAAAATACAAAACACAGAGGAGATAGAAGAGGAAACACAAGCAAATGCTCCAATACCTTCCAAAGGAAATGGAAACTCTCCAAAAACCATGAAGAATTTGAATCTGAAATGAGCAAAAAGATGGAAGCCTTCTGGGAGGAAAAGTGGGAAATAATGCAAAAGAAATTCACGCATCTACAAAACCAGTTTGACCAAACTGTAAAAGAAAACCAGGCTTTAAAGGAAGAACTAATAAAGCAAAGCCAAAAGACCAAGAAATTAGAAGGTTCTATAAAATATCTCACTGACAAAGTGACAGATTTGGAAAATAGAGGAAGAAGAGATAATTTAAGAATAATTGGACTTCCAGAAAAGCCAGAAATAAACACCAAACTTGACATTGTAATACAAGAGATAATCGAAGAAAATTGCCCAGAGATTCTAGAACAAGGGGGCAATACAGCCACTGACAGAGCTCACAGAACACCCTCTACACTAAACCCTCAAAAGACAACTCCCAGGAATGTAATTGCCAAATTCCAAAACTCTCAAACAAAAGAAAAAATCCTACAAGAAGCCAGAAAAAGACAAATTAGATATAAAGAAATGCGAATCAGGGTCACACAAGACCTTGCAAGTTCTACTCTAAATGATCGTAAGGCATGGAACATGATCTTCAGAAAGGCAAGAGAGCTGGGTCTTCAACCAAGAATCAGCTATCCAGCAAAACTGACTATATACTTCCAAGGGAAAGTATGGGCATTCAACAAAATAGAAGATTTCCAACTTTTTGCAATGAAAAGACCAGAGCTCTGTGGAAAGTTCGATATAGAAAATCAAAGAGCATGGAATACCTGAAAAGGTAAATATGAAGGAAAGGGAAAAGGGAAAAATGTTATCTTCTTCTTTTACTCAAACACTCCTCTATAAGGACTACATTTATATCAATCTATGTATACTAACATGTGGGGAAAATGTAATGTGTAAATAGGGGGAAAAGAAAGACCAAATAGAATAATCTTTCTCACACAAAGATTCACATGGGAAGGGGAGGGGAAGAAAACTCCTATAAGAAGGAGAGGAAGAGAATTTTTACTTAAACCGTACTCTCAGGGAAATCAACTCTGAGAGGGAGAAACATCCAGATCCATTGGGATCTTGAATTCTATCATACCCAACAAGGGTAGGGAGAAAGGAAAACCAAGGGGGGGAAGGGAGAGGGAAAACAAAAGGGGAGGGAAAGAGAGGGGGGGAAGGGGAGGGAACAAAAAGGGAGGGACTAAAAAGGGAAACATATCAAGGGAGGGGACAAGGGGAACCAATTTAAAGTAAATCACTGGACTAAAAGATAGAGCCAAAGAAGAAAAGGTTAGAACTAGGGAAGGATATCAAAATGCCAGGGAGTCCACAAATGACAGTCATAACTTTGAACGTGAATGGGATGAACTCACCTATAAAATGTAGACGAATAGCATAATGGATTAGAATCCAAAACCCTACCATATGTTGTCTTCAAGAAACACACATGAGGTGGGTTGACACCCACAAGGTCAGAATTAAAGGATGGAGTAAGACCTTCTGGGCCTCAACTGACAGAAAGAAGGCAGGAGTGGTAATCATGATATCTGATAAAGCCAAAGCAAAAATAGACCTGATTAAAAGGGATAGGGAAGGTAATTCTATTTTGTTAAAAGGGACTTTAGATAATGAGGAAATATCACTAATCAACATGTATGCACCAAATAATATAGCACCCAAATTTCTAATGGAGAAACTAGGAGAATTGAAGGGAGAAATAGACAGTAAAACCATATTAGTGGGAGACTTAAACCAACCATTATCAAATTTAGATAAATCAAACCAAAAATTAAATAAGAAAGAGGTGAAAGAAGTGAATGAAATCTTAGAAAAATTAGAATTAATAGACATACGGAGAAAAATAAATAGGGATAAAAAGGAATACACCTTCTTCTCAGCACCACATGGCACATTCACAAAAATTGACCATACATTAGGTCACAGAAACATAGCACACAAATGCAGAAAAGCAGAAATAATAAATGCAGCCTTCTCAGATCACAAGGCAATAAAAATAATGATCAGTAAAGGTACATGGAAAACCAAATCAAAAACTAATTCGAAATTAAACAATATGATACTCCAAAATCGTTTAGTTAGAGAAGAAATCATAGAAAAAATTAATAATTTTATCGAGGAAAATGACAATGGTGAGACATCCATTCAAACCTTTTGGGATGCAGCCAAACTGGTAATCAGAGGTAAATTCATATCCCTGAGTGCATATATCAACAAACTAGGGAGAGCAGAGATCAATCAATTGGAAATGCAATTGAAAAAACTCGAAAGTGATCAAATTAAAAACCCCCAGCAGAAAACCAAACTAGAAATCCTAAAAATTAAGGGAGAAATTAATAAAATTGAAAGTTATAGAACTATTGATTTAATAAATAAGACAAGAAGCTGGTACTTTGAAACAACAAACAAAATAGACAAAGTACTGAAGCAAATTAACAGCATCAAATATGAAAAGGGGGATAGCACCTCCAATGAAGAGGAAATTAAGGTAATCATTAGAAATTACTTTGCCCAATTATATGGCAATAAATACACCAACTTAGGTGATATGGATGAATATATACAAAAATACAAACTGCCTAGACTAACAGAAGAAGAAATAGAATTCTTAAATAATCCCATATCAGAAAATGAAATCCAACAAGCCATCAAAGAACTTCCTAAGAAAAAATCCCCAGGACCTGATGGATTCACCAGTGAATTCTATCAAACATTCAGAGAACAGTTAATCCCAATACTATACAAATTATTTGACATAATTAGCAAAGAGGGAGTTCTACCAAACTCCTTTTATGACACAAACATGGTACTGATTCCAAAACCAGGCAGATCAAAAACAGAGAAAGAAAACTATAGACCAATCTCCCTAATGAATATAGATGCAAAAATCTTAAATAGGATACTAGCAAAAAGACTCCAGCAAGTGATCAGAAGGGTCATCCAACATGATCAAGTAGAATTTATACCAGGGATGCAGGGCTGGTTCAATATTAGGAAAACCATCCACATAATTGACCACATCAACAAACAAACCAACAAGAATCACATGATTATCTCAATAGACGCAGAAAAATCCTTTGACAAAATACAATACCCATTCCTATTAAAAACACTAGAAAGCATAGGAATAGAAGGGTCGTTCCTAAAAATAATAAACAGTATATATCGAAAACCATCAGCTAATATCATCTGCAATGGGGATAAACTAGATGTATTCCCAATAAGATCAGGAGTGAAACAAGGATGCCCATTATCACCTCTACTATTTGACATTGTACTAGAAACACTAGCAGTAGCAATTAGAGAAGAAAAAGAAATTGAAGGCATCAAAATAGGCAAGGAGGAGACCAAGTTATCACTCTTTGCAGATGACATGATGGTCTACTTAAAGAATCCTAGAGATTCAACCAAAAAGCTAATTGAAATAATCAACAACTTTAGCAAAGTTGCAGGATACAAAATAAACCTGCATAAGTCATCAGCTTTTCTATATATCTCCAACACAGCTCAGCAGCAAGAACTAGAAAGAGAAATCCCATTCAAAATCACCTTAGACAAAATAAAATACCTAGGAATCTGTCTGCTGAGACAAACACAGGAACTATATGAACACAACTACAAAACACTCTCCACACAACTAAAACTAGACTTGAACAATCGGAAAAACATTAACTGCTCATGGATAGGATGAGCCAATATGATAAAAATGACCATCCTACACAAACTTATTTATCTATTTAGTGCCATACCCATTGAACTCCCAAAATATTTCTTTACTGATTTAGAAAAAACCATAACAAAATTCATTTGGAATAAAAAAAGATCAAGGATATCCAGGGAAATAATGAAAAAAAAAACACATTTGATGGGGTCCTTGCAGTCCCAGACCTTAAACTATATTACAAAGCAGCAGTCATCAAAACAATTTGGTACTGGCTAAGAAACAGAAAGGAAGATCAGTGGAATAGACTGGGGGAAAGTGACCTCAGCAAGACATTATATGATAAACCCAAAGATCCCAGCTGTTGGGACAAAAATTCACTATTCGATAAAAACTGCTGGGAAAATTGGAAGACAGTGTGGGAGAGATTAGGAATAGATCAACACCTCACACCCTACACCAAGATAAATTCAAAATGGGTGAATGACTTCAACATTAAGAAGGAAACCATAAGTAAATTGGGTAAACACAGAATAGTATACATGTCAGACCTTTGGGAGGGGAAAGACTTTAAAACCAAGCAAGACATAGAAAGAATCACAAAATGTAAAATACATAATTTTGACTACATGAAATTAAAAAGCTTTTGTACAAACAAAACCAATGTAACTAAAATCAGAAGGGAAACAACAAATTGGGAAAAAATCTTCATAGAAACCTCTGACAAAGGTTTAATTAATCAAATTTATAAAGAGCTAAATCAATTGTACAAAAAAATCAAGCCATTCTCCAATTGATAAATGGCAAGGGACATGGATAGGCAGTTCTCAAATGAAGAAATCAAAACTATTAATAAGCACATGAAGAAGTGTTCTAAATCTCTTATAATCAGAGAGATGCAAATCAAAACAACTCTGAGGTATCACCTCACACCTAGCAGATTGGCTAACATGGCAGCTATGGAAAGTAATGAATGCTGGTGGGGATGTGGAAAAGTAGGGACATTAATTCATTGCTGGTGGAGTTGTGAACTGATCCAACCATTCTGGAGGGCAATTTGGAACTATGACCAAAGGGTGACAAAAGAATGTCTTCCCTTTGATCCAGCCATAGCACTGCTTGGTCTGTACCCCAAAGAGATAATGGACAAAAAGACTTGTACAAAAATATTCATAGCTGCTCTCTTTGTGGTGGCCAAAAACTGGAAAACGAGGGGATGCCCATCAATTGGGGAATGGCTGAACAAATTGTGGTATATGTTGGTGATGGAATACTATTGTGCTCAAAGGAATAATAAAGTGGAGTCCTCATTCCATAGAGACTGGAACAACCTCCAGGAAGTGATGCAGAGCGAGAGGAGCAGAACCAGGAGAACATTGTACCCAGAGACTAATACATTGTGGTATAATGGAATGTAATGGACTTCTCCATTAGTAGTGGTGTAATATCCCTGAACAATCTGCAGGAATCTAGGAGAAAAAACACTATGCATAAGCAAAGGATAAACTGTGGGAGTGGAAACACCAAGGAAAAACAACTGCCTGACTACAGCGGTTGAGGGGACATGACAGAGGAGAGACTCTAAACGAAACTCTAATGCAAATATTAACAACATGGAAATGGGTTTGAATCAAGAACACATGTGACACCCAGTGGAATCACACGTCGGCTATAGGGAATGGGGGGGAGGAAAAGAAAATGATCTTTATCTTTAATAAATAATGCTTGGAAATGATCAAATAAAATATTATTATAAAAATATTTCTTCTTTCCAAAGACCTGGGAAAATCAGCATTGCATCCTCTTTTACCCAGTAGGAGTTTTATTCTCTCTAGCCCCAACATGAGATTTTCAATGGATAAGGTTTTATTCACCTTCTCATCTAATATTGTAACATTGATCTAGTAATGAGATCTCATTTGTAAAAGATGTTCTTGTATTCCAAGAGGACTTTTAAAGTTAAAAAAAAAAGTAGTGCCACTACTATAAAGTTGAAGACTGGAGGCCAGATCAATCCATCTCTAGCCACCTCTCTGCTGAATTAAAAATTCAAGGAAAAGCTGTTGAGCCACAGTCCCATAGACCATTATAAAACTCATTGAGTGGAAACTGTGAAAATTTGATCATGAGTAGCTTTAGGATGCCAGCCACGTGTAGCAGTTGAATGGATACATATTCTTATTAAATTATTACTTAGCATTTATGACCTTCAATGCTCTGCCCCCAAATTCTTCCTCTTTGCCATCTGCTCAAACCAAATATCCTACTCACTGTACCCTAAACAGCTTAAAACTTTCCTACTTATGTGGCTTTGCTAATTTCTCTAGTTAGAATGCCCTCTCTCACTATATCTATCATTTGAAATCCAATTCTGCCAAAAATGTCCATCTTAAACATCACTTCCATAAAGCCTTTCTTGATACGTCCAGTAATTATTATCTTCATGAAATCTCATATGACATTTTGTTTCATACCTTTCAAGTATACTTAAATTTTAATTTTGTTTATAATACCTATTTTTTCTCAACATGACTACTAAATTTGAAGACCCATGAAGGCAGAGATCATGTCCTTGAAACTTTGTATATTGCTTAGTTCCTAATGCAGGACTCTGTAAAGGAAAGAAACATTGACTGGAATACAATAGGTGATTAATAAATGTTCATCTATTGATAATAGGCCAAAAAGGTATTGGAATATACAAATATATGCAGAAATAAAGGCAGTCCTTGGCCTTAAGGAATTTTCATTTTAAAGGAAGAAAATAGTACCTAAAAGGAAGCTGAAAAGCATGGGAGAAGGACATTCTGGTGAGTCAAAGTGAAGAAAGTACAGTCAGTAGTAGAGCCTAAAGAGGAATGAAGACATGGATGATCTGGGTGCTTTCCTTAAAATAGAAGGTCTGAAAGGAGCCAACCAGTTAGAAAGGGGCCACAGGGGCAGAGTGTGCTTCAAGGGTGAAAAGTCCAGGAGTGAAGTGAACTTCCAGGATGAGAAGGCATCCTGAATGGTGAAAAGTTAGTTGAATAAGATGCTAATTAAAAGACAATGTCCTAAAAAATCTTGCAGCCTTTGAAATTATTGATCATCTTCTTTTCCATGATAATTACTTCTTTTTCTTCTTCTTCTTCTTCTTCTTCTTCTTCTTCTTCTTCTTCTTCTTCTTCTTCTTCTTCTTCTTCTTCTTCTTCTTCTTCTTCTTCTTCTTCTTCTTCTTCTTCTTCTTCTTCTTCTTCTTCTTCTTCTTCTTCTTCTTCTTCTTCTTCTTCTTCTTCTTCTTCTTCTTCTTCTTCTTCTTCTTCTTCTTCTTCTTCTTCTTCTTCTTCTTCTTCTTCTTCTTCTTCTTCTTCTTCTTCTTCTTCTTCTTCTTCTTCTTCTTCTTCTTCTTCTTCTTCTTCTTCTTCTTCTTCTTCTTCTTCTTCTTCTTCTTCTTCTTCTTCTTCTTCTTCTTCTTCTTCTTCTATTTCCCTCTTCCTCATTCTTGTCCTCTTCCTTCTCCTCATCCTTCCTCTTTTCTCCTTTCTCTTTAAAATACTATTATGTGGGATGCATATCTAGGAGGGGTATTATCTCCCATTTATCCTAATATATCTTGTTTGTACATAGTTGTTTGCATGATGTCTCCATCCTTAAAATGTATGCTGAAAAGCAAGGACTGTGTTGGGTTTTGTTTTTGTTTTTTTTTTTTCCCCCTTTCTTTGAATCCTCAGGGCGGCATAGTGCATGCAGAATAATAGGTGCCTAATAAATGCTTATGGACTTGTTCATCACTTATGATACTTCATTTCTTATCTCTGTGGTTTTACATTGATCTATAAGTACACTTCCTTCTCTCATTTACCTCTTAAAATCCTGAGTTTCCTTCAATTCAGTCCAAGTGCTTCATTCTACATGAAGCCAAAAGCTTGTGCTCTCCCCACTAATCTCTTCGTACGTACTTAGCAAAAACCTATATATCTATATATTTTCTAGCCCAGTAGAAAGTACTCCCCTTGAAGACAGATACTTTCACTTTTATCTTTCTTCCCTAGTGCCTAGAATTGTGTCTGGCACATTGCATGTGGTTAATAAAATCTTAATGAGTAATTGAATGATCGATTAGTACCCTTCATATATACTCCATTCCAGATCAACTGGACAGATACCACCCTCCACCTCTGTATCTTTGAATGAGCTGCCTCTGAAGCCTGGAATTCACTCCCTCTCATCTCCACCTCCAAGAATTCCTGTCATCAAAACACAGCTCAAGCATGTGGAGGAAACATCTATATTATATTTTTATGCACAAATCTGCAAAAAAAATTTTTTTATTAACTCAGATTATTGTAATCTAAACATTTCTGCTCAGAGAAAGAGAGGACCCAGGATGGAAAGTACTGCTCCATATCTCTAAAAATCTGATAAACATTTTCAAAGGTTATATAATTCATAGTATTGCTGAGCAAGGACATTTCACAACGTGATAAAACAGTTACAGATCTGAGGGTAATAATGATTATAATATCAATACTATTGTTCATAATACAGTGAGTTGTATTTTCCAACACTTTAAGTTCTCAAAGTGCTTTACCTTTATTATCTTATTTGATCTTCACATCAAGACTGGAAATTGATGTAATTACTACCTCCATTTTACAAATGAGAAGACCGAGTCAGGCAGAAGTTGTAACAATAATAATAGCTAGTATTATATAGAACTTTATAGTTTGTAAAGAACTTTTACTAATATCACATCATTTTATTCTCACAACAGCCCTGGGAGTTAGGTGTTCTATTATCACCATTCTATAGATGAGGAAATTCAGGCAGACAAAGATTGTGATTTGCCCAGAGTTATACAGCTAGCAAGTTTCAGAGGCAGGATTCAAACTCAGATATTCCTAACTCCACACTGCTCTATTTACCAAGCCACCCAAGTAAGAGTTCAATTAACAGCCTGCCTCAAACAGAACAATAGTTAACTTTTGGCACATCTCAAGAGAAAAATTTTCCTAAAACCATTCAATCCGCTTTGGACTATTCCCTTTAAGGATTCTGTTTTCCAGCTGGTAAAAAGTAAACTCAAGGTTATTTCCATTAAGTGAAATAAGCAAAGAGACTTCTTTTTCTTAGCCATTCTCTTATCCCTTCATGGTAAAGGGATAAACATTTAAAACAGGATAGATTGAAAATCTGATGAACAGATTTGGTAAATTTGATTTACCAAAATTAGTCTATTTTCCCCAACCTTCATTTTCATTCTTAACTTTTTTTGCATATTCTAAAAGAAAGTGATTAAATTTTAGACTAAGATAATTTTAAATACCTTATAATACAATACCATTGATATAATATACATGTATTATATTAATATAAAATTTTAGAATATTAGGGTATATATATATATATATATACATGTACCCTTCTAAAAGAAGGAGATTCAGGAGGTAGGCCTTAATATGTTGCCATAGGGGTCAAACCACTAGAGTTTCTGATCATTTATTCTCTTCTTCCTGAAACTGCTTTGTATTATTTTGTATTTATTTTGTGTTTACTTACTCCTGCACTTTTCTAAAAGAATATAAATTCCTTGAGGGCAGAGATTGTTTCATTTCTGTCTTTGTATCCTTGACTCTTAGCATGGTGCCTTGGGGTCCCAGAATTTTTTGAGTTGGAATGGGCTTCAAAGACCACCTATTACAGTCCCCTCATTTTATACTTGAGGAAACAGAGGGCTCTTGGTCCCTGGTTTTGGTAAATGTTGGCTGCAAGGTTGATACCAAAGGTGGAAGAGTAGCCCTGAAAAGGGTTCATCAAGCCCTCACACTAGAGGTACCAGTGTATTCCTTCAACATCCCATATATGCCTCTACTTAGTTTAAGCCTTTCTGCCTAGTGGTTTTACTAGGGTATGGCCACTGTACATGCTAATTCACAGAGCAATCTAAGCTCTTCAGAGTTGGTTTACAGCTATATTCTAGTTCTTTGATTCCAAAAGAGAGCCTACCCAGTAATTCCCCTAACCCACACCTCATTATTTGTCCAAAATGGAGTCAAAGATGGTCATAAATAATTGGGTGCTAAAGTGCTTGATTTGTCCTTGGTAGATCATAGTTGCAAGTTTTCCAGCCTCCCTTTCAAACTCTCTGTATCTCTGTCCCATCCTAAAGTCTCCTTCACTCTCAAACTCTCCTATTCATATTTGTCACTCAGGGACTCATTCACCACATCCCACCTGTGCATCCAGGAACATCTCTGTCCTCAGGGTAATCATAGGGTTAGATTAATTATGCTAATCAGCCTCTCCAGGCTGACACAATTAACCAGAGCATGCGATAGCTTTAGAAATCTGTGCAGGATCTTCCTACCTGCTGTGTTTAATTTCACAATCCAGCGCAATAATTAAAGAGGAAAAAATGTTTGCTCTTTTCAGCTATAGAGCACATGGTACCAATCTTCCTCAGAAACTCCCAGAAGTTTTCTGGAGAATATCATACCATCTAACACTGTCTCTAGAACTGCCATTGGTACCTCCTTCTGACTCAATAGAAAATATTTCCTCCAGTTGGGTCCTTGTGTAAGGTCCTTTTTCTGGAATGATTAAAATTTGGAAAAATCAAAATTTAGGGAAGGTTTTTAGTAGTTAAAAAAAAAAAACCCAAAACCCAAAGCTTTTCATTATGGAGAAATCCCTGCAAAGATGGTAAAATGAGAGGTGCCCTGGGCCATTTCCACATAACAACAATATTACAAAAATAAGTTGCCAAATTTTTAAAAACAGCAATAATTATAACAATAATATTAATATTGCATAATTTTTAAGTTTGCAAAGTTTTTTATGAATATTATTTACTTGATGCGATTATGCCGATTTTACAAATGAGGACAGAATCACACAGGTAGTAAATCTCTGATTGGATTTGAATTCAGATCTCCTCCTGATTCCAGATCTAGCACTTTTCCTTCTTTTCTACCTAGAAGACAAATGAAAGAAATATCCATAATGTAATTGTTCTGGTATAAAATAACTAAAGACCAATTTACCTACATTGTATAGGTGGCACATTGTATAGGGCAATGAAGTTGGAGTCAGGAAGACCTATGTTCAAACCTGACCTCTAATACTAGCTATGTGAACCTAGGCAAATTACTTAAACTCTATTTGACTCAGTTTTCTAATCTGTAAAATGAAGTTAATTATAGCATTTTCCACCCAAGGTTGTTGTGTAAGTCGGATGAAATAATATCTGTAGGGTACAGTGCTTAGCACATAGTAGGCACCATAAAATATTTTAGCTATTATCTTTATCACTAGCCCAGTCCCTTGGGCATTTTTATAGCTCTAATCCCTCCCTAATCCCTGTTCTCATTCCCTACACCAGAGGAGTCAAACATGCTTTATTTATCAATTGTCAGCATTCCTAAAAGGGGCCAAAACAAAAATAAAATGTAATTGGGAAATAACTAACAAAATAAATAAATATGCAACAAAGCAAAAACATATATGGTTTTCTAAATCAATCTGTAGTCAGCAGGGACCTTTATATAAGGATTGGTTGCTTAGGGCCCTCATTTCTATTTGAATTAGACACCAATGACATCACATCTTCTCTGGGGCTATTATGTCTGTCACAACTTTAGGCACCCCAATTTTGGAGTTAACCTCAATAATATTTTGAGGGAAGGAATCTTCTCTTCTGGTGAATGGAAGCCTTGTCACAGAGCACCCTGCATTCTCACCCCCCTCCCCACTTTCCCACTTTTGTTATATCCCTTGATCTTCATGGCTGCTATACTTTTGAGGTAACTGACTTTTATATTTAAGATCTTCATATTTTCCCAGATGAGAGTCCAATTGCCAGGGAATATTGAGGTCCATGAAACAAATAATCTAGTCTCAAAGGATGAGGGTTGGGGGGATAAAGTAAAAGGGGTAACTTGGGAAGATTGTCCAGTCTAGAGGAAAAGAAAGTAGATAAGGGCAGAAATATGTCATTGCTTAAAATTAACCCAGTAGGTGAGGAAATAACCAGTCATTAGGAGTTATAGAAGGGTGAAAAAAAGACCAAAATGTAAAGGCTCCTAGAAGGACCTCTCAGCTTTGTCCTAGGAAAACCATTCTCAACAACTTCAAGACCCACTTTCAGGGCAAGCTTAGGGACTAAAGAAAGTTATTAGTGAGAGGATAGTGGACTCCTAAAGAGGAAAGATGGGTAGAACAGGACTTATTAGATTCAAAGAAAAAGTGGCATGATACCAAATTGATAAGCAATGAGGGAACAGACAAATATGAGGGAATGCTTCCCACTGTCTGTACTATTTCTATGAAAAATTCATATCCCTGGGAATAGACTTTAAAATCAGCAATATAAAAATGAACAAGGTGAATCTAGAATAAGCAAAGAAGAAATTTTAAAAAATGATTAAAAGTTATTATATACAATTATTTTCAGGAAAAAAAAAACCTTAGAGTCCAAGAGAAATATATAAATTGGCAAAGGGAGAATAATCTGCAATAGATAAGCTAAAAAAGTCAGGTCTGTCAAACATTTAAAGATTAATTAATCCCTAAGCTACAGAGGAAAAAAATCAAGTATAAAGACAGATGATACTCTTCAAGACTCCTTTTACAAGACAAAATTTTAAATAATTACCCTCCATCTTAGAATTAATTATGTGTATTGGTTCCAAAGCAGAAAAGTGGTAAGGACTAGGCAGTGAAGATTAAGTGACTTTGCCCAGGGTCACACAGCTTGGAAGTGCCTGAGGCTAGATTTGAACCCATGACCTACCATATCTGGGCCTGACTCAATACACTGAGCCATCTATCTGTCTAACACAAATATTTTTAATACCAAAAGCAGAATTGAAGCAGAGAAAGAAAATTATATTTCAGTATAATGTATGAATAATAATGAAAATTTTCCAATAAAATTATCATAAGACACTATAGCAATATAAAATTTATATATACAGTATAGTACATTATGTAGACATGCACATAAATGTATATGCACATATATGCATACATATACACAGAACATACACCATAAATATATAATTTACTTTGATCAAACTGGTTTCTCATCAGGGATTCAAGACAAATCAATATTAGGAAAATAGTTATCATAATATATAAACATCAAAAATAATCTAAAAACTAATAGGTAATTGCTTATAATGAAGTAATAATAGGAGTGTCCCCAAACAAATAGGGCTAACACAAATTTACCTTTCTGCTATAATTTGAAATTGTTCTAAATATATTGAAAGTATAGTAACAGCAAAGAGAATAAAAGATATCTTATTGGCCAGTGATATGATATGTTTAGAAAACCACAAAGAATCAGAAAAAAAAAGAAAACCTGAGACAATATCTTCAGCTATGAAGCAAAATAAAATATAAAACCATAAAATCCATCATCGGCATTTTACAGTATATTAACAAAAATAAGGGTGTGTGAAGATTGAATTTTGCTATCTCCTGACTGTAACAATGAAGATACTTAGCTCTTCTTTTATAGTGAAGCTAGAATTGTAAGCTACAATCTATTTTTAGATTTTAACTACAAAAAGGTGTTAAATAACTACAAAAGGTGGATTAACCACAAAAAGGTGTTAAGTAATTATAAAAGGTGAACTTACCAAAAGAGGTATTAAGTAACCCAAAAGATATAATCTATCCAAAGAAGGTGAGAACTAAAGAATGGACAGTCCTGGAGAAAATCTAACCAAAGAAGGTGAGAACTAAAGAATGGGCATTCCTGGAGAAAAGTGTCTGCTGTGATTGGTAAACATGAAAATTTAGAGGAGGTGACACAAGAGAAAAAGGTCTTTAAAGAGAGCGGAAAAAAGACTGAAGAAAACAGTCAGTCACCTGGGCTTGGAGTGAAGGACAGAGGAGCAACTGGAAGAACAACACCCAGACTTCTTTTAGACTGTTACCATTGGTGAGTGAAAAGCTGACTTAGTGACCCCGCCTTTCTGGAGGTGTGAAGCATTCAGGAAAAGGCCCAATTTCTTGAGACTCTCTTCCCCTGGCTGGGGCTTAGAAATTCTAACTGATATCAGAAGAAATCAGATTTTTGTTTTGTTTTTTTGTTCTCTCTCTCTCTCTCTCTCTCTCTCTCTCTCTCTCTCTCTCTCATATCTTCCTTCTATTGTAAATATTGTGAATAAACTACCAAAAATTCCATTTACTTTAGTAATTCATTTTGTGATTTAGAAATTAAATCCCTGGTGACCACCTAATATATATATATACATATATATATATATATATTAAGAGTCCAACCACAATTAATTTTAACAGGTAGAAAGATAAAAGAAATTCTAATTAAAATAACTAACAAATGGATAAAATGTCAGAGAGCTAAGACACTAAGACACATGAGAGAACACAACTACTGAAAACTCTTTAGAGAGAGAATTTTTAAAAATTGTTTTTGTTGAATCATGATAATATAAACACACCCATATACATATATATGTATAACCTAAACTAATTAATTTATGATCTTATTGATTTGTATGTTCATTTTGGTGCTGCAGATAATAACCCATCCACACCTGTTTATATTGACTTACCTTTCTCCATAGACTCCCTTAAGTTTGTCACAGAAAAATCACTCAACATACCAGACAACTTATTTGCTTTCTCCTGATATCACATCCATTATAGTGGAGCACTCTGGCTGTCCACTTGTCATTTACTATCTTTTCATATCACCAATCATTTTCATAATTTTTTTCCTGTCATATAATTCCTTAATGACATATTTGACTTCTGGTCTTCACCATCCCTCACTGGTTACATGTGTGTATGTGTTTGTGCATATATATGTAAGCAACGCTATTGTACAAGTAGAATTAAATTCAATCATAAGTATGTATATATACACACATTATACATATAGACTTAAAACACACATACATGTGTATGTATGCTTACACATGGTTTTACACATATAGGGTCCCTTGATATATGTGTGTGTATAAATATATGTGTAATATGTATCTATAAGTAGATTATAGCTATGGAAGAATGATATTTATAAAACACTTAGCACAGTATCTACTAGCATTGTTTCAAGGAAGTTCATTCCTTCCTCCTCCTGAGTAGCATGACCTGTCCATCAACATTTTTCACATAACACAGTTACACCAGATTTTGCATCCGTGAATCTGTTGTACATCAATAAAAGTGAGGGGGCAGATCCTTGCGGGGCTTTGGGTTTTTTGGACAAACATTGGAATAGAGCAGGCAGGTAAGGGGGAAAGAGAAAGGGACTGGAAGGCTAGGCAACTCATGATCAGGTTACTTAGAGGAATGATGAGATTTAAAACTATGATTGTCTATCCTCTCTAATAAACTTCATAAAATATATATCTGGGTAGGATTATTAATTTAATTTTTACAGCACATATTAGGCACTTAATGAAAACTTATTCATTTATATGATAATTCTGCTCTATTGAACATCTTGACAAGCTGTCCTTATACTAGTTTTAGCCTCTACTACATCTCTATACTTTATGAGACAATATTGCTCAAAAATCATCCATCGTCCTTCCTCATAATATTTTACAAATGAGTTTATAAACTAACCCAGAATTGCTTTTGGGCTATAGAGTTATTGCTATGCCAATCAAATTACATAGAATACATTTTTTGGAACTAGACAAAAATAATAAAATTCATTTAGAAGAACAAAAGATCTGGAACCTAAAGGGAAATAATGAGAAAAATACAAAGGAAAGGAGCATGCTATTATTTATCAATAGTATCAAAACTAATGTTGGTTAGAAAACAGAAAAGTAGGTCATTTCAACTGAGTAAATAAGTAAGAAACAATATTCTTGCATTTGACAAATCCTAAATTAAAAATTACTAGGGGGAAGGATTCCTTTTCTGAGAAAAATTCCTAGGAAAACTACACAATAGATTGGCATGGTTTTGATTTAGAAGAATATTTTGTATAATCTGCCACAATTAGCTCCAAATGGGTATATATGTCCTGCATGTAAAAGTTTATACATTTTTAAAAGTAGAAAAGATTGGCTACCTCTAATAATTATGAGTAGAAGAATTATTAACCCAACTAAGGAAAAAGGAGATAATAAAAAATTGATAATTTAGAGTGTACAATTACAATATTTTCAAAAATATAGTTAAGATAGAATTAGGAAAGAAAAAGTAAAGCAAGAAAAGCAGTTGTATCAAATGTCACTGATAAAAGTCTGATATTCAAAATAAGTAGGAAAATGGCACAAATACACAATGCTAAAACTCATTCATTAATAGTTAATCTGTGTGTGTGTGTGTGTGTGTGTGTGTGTGTGTGTGTATTATAATGTAATGGAAGGCCACTAGTATCTAAGGAAATAAAGAAAGGTCTCATGTAAAAAAATATGTTTGAATTGAGCTTTGAAGAAAATAAGGAATTCTGAAAGTGTGGATGAGGATGGAGTACATTTGAAGTCTAGAAGGCAATTTCTGCCAAATAGAGAAATTCATATTTGATACAAGTGGAGATAGGAAATGACTATAGTTTATTGAACATAGTGAGATCCATGCTGAAAGGGCAAAAATCAAACAAAACAAAAAAGTTGGGGCAAGAGATAAATTTGGAGACTATTATAATAGAATAGCTGAGGATTGACAGGGAAGGTTATAGGTATAGAGAAGTTGAGAAAACAGGATCAAGTCCCTGTGCAGTCATTTTTCAATTGAGTCACTCTTCTTGCCCCCATCTGGGGTTTTCTTGACAATGATACTGCAGTAGTCTGTCATTTCCTTCTCCAGGTCATTTTATAGATGAGGAAACTAAGGATAATGATGGTAAGGGACTTGCCCAGGGTCACTAGTTAGCTAGTAAATGTCTGAGACCAGGTTTAAACCAGGAAGGCAAATTTTCCTACACCTTTTCTTTATCCATCATGGCACCTAGATGCCCTAAAATCAACTAATGATGGCATTAATTAATGATGGCAAATAATGGCAACTAATTAGATCTGTAGAGTCAGAATGAGAAGTTATGTTTGTCTCTAAGGTTGTAAACCTATGCATTTGGAAGAATCGCAGTGTCTTCAATGTAAATATAGATTGCTAGGAAGAGAGGTGAATTTGAGCAAAAGATCAGGAGTCTTATTTTAGATATACTGAATTTGATGTGCCTAAAGAACTATTGGTCTGGAATATATAATAGGGATTTTGGTATTATCTTAGAGTTTTGGAGAGAAATTCCGGCTGGATGTATCATTAGGAGAGCCATTTGTTCAGAAAATAATAATTGAACCCATAGGAGCTGATGAGGTCTCACAGAGATAGGGATAGAGTAAAAAGTGGGACTGGGTCACTCTTGAGGTACACTTACAGTTAATGGGTCAAATATGGTCTAACAAGGTAGACTAAAGTATAATTAAAAAAATATTATGAAAACCTAGAGATGAGGAAATAAATATTCAGGACAAGAACATGGTCAATAGTATCAGAAGGCCAAGAATTATTAGTTTTGAGAAAGGACTATTGAATTGGAAAAATTGGAATTTGACAAATTTGGCATTTTCAATTTTGAAAAGAGTAGT
Organism: Monodelphis domestica; assembly: GCF_027887165.1. Classification (NCBI taxonomy): domain Eukaryota; kingdom Metazoa; phylum Chordata; class Mammalia; order Didelphimorphia; family Didelphidae; genus Monodelphis; species Monodelphis domestica. Next base: position 186,458,334 of record NC_077233.1, on the reverse strand, counting down.
TCACTTGATTGACAAGACTAAAAACTAGGTTATAAAGAGTAAAGAACTGAGAGAAAAGAAAGTAGAGGAAATGAGAGCATGTGACGTTTTCCCAGGAGTTTGCCTGTTAAAGGCAATGAATGATATACAAAGATAACTTTTAGAGAGAGAATGACTAAGTCAGGGTTTTTAAGACTGGGATGACATGGATATGTTCATAGAGAGCAGGAAAGTATGAAAAAAAAAGTTTTAAGATGAGGTTGAGAAGGGAGATGTTTGTGGAGTCATTGTCTGAGGAGATGGGACCAACTTTATCCTCTAAATATTACTGGTTCATTTCCTTCTAAGATATCTCTCCAGGTTCAAAAGCAATCTGGGATATGAGTCACTTGAAAATTACTAAAGGTAAGAAAATTTGTCTCTAATTGACTTGCTCCCTTCTAAGCCTAAGCTAGAAAATCATTTCAGCTTCACGTGTTAGCCTTTCCTCTATCAATCTTGAACTGCACACATTGGTTTGAACACAAATCATAATTAATGTCCATATTCCTTAATAGAAATTTCAAATAGCATAACAACATAAATACACATTTAATAAAGCAAATCGCATTGAGTTTTATTTTGCAGCTTGGGAAGGTAGGCATTAATCTCCACTTCCACTTCCATTATCATTTCTCAATACTAGTCAAAGTGGAAACCAAGAAAAAAGTAGACAGACAAATAAATGGAGGATAGCTTCTCTAGTGATTATCCCATGGAAGCAGGATAGAGAAAAGCAATTTCATCATTTTTTTCCTTTTCCCCATTCTTCTCTCTGCTCCAGCCCTCTCTTTTTGGGCTATCCAATCATATCTTTCTTTATCATCACGTATACTTCACCACACCATAAAATATCATATATATTCTTCCCTTACTTTCTATCATTCCCTCTTGATTCAGAAGAATAAGCAGGGAAAGTCAAAGCAAATCACAGAACTCTTCATCTATTTCCCCACATGGTTTCTTAGTATCTTAATTATATAGTCTTTTCTCCTAGAAGTGAATTCTTTATACTCTCAGAAGTCCCTTAGAAAATTGGGGAATAGTAGGTAAATATGTACACACTAAACATAAACATTCCTTTCTCTCCACCTAGACTACATTACAACCTCTCTGGGGGAAAGGACTATACTACAATCAGGATCCAGGACAGATTAGATAACAAATTTGCTAAGAACCCATTCTTCACTGTTTGGTGACTTCCTCCAGCATGATTCCACAGCCCATGAGTAGGATCAAAGGAAGTGGATATTGGAAGTAATCTAGCATTAGGGTTTGGCATGGTATGAGTAATGATAGTACAAGGGTCCAAAGAGATTTGAAAATAGAGAATCATGTAATATAGAACTAAGTAGTTAACTACAGGTCAAATACATTCTCTTAGTTGACCTTCATAGCAAGCCTGTAATTTTTCCAGGATTCACAGAATTAATGAATTGTGGATTCTCTTAAGAGATGTCAGTGGCAAAATAGTCCCACATATTCCTGAGCAGAAATCCCCTCTACATCATCTCCAATAAATGGTAATTAAAATTCTGCTTGAAGATCTGCAGTAAGAAGAAATTCACTACCTCCTAAAGAAACCATTATCACTTTTGAGGAGCATGAATTGTTAGAAAGTCTTAAATGCACGTTTGAAATCTGTCTGTTTCATTCATACTTTGCTTCTAATTCTAATTTTCTCTAAGGCAGAGATGTGCAACCTTTTTGAGATGGAGTGTTAGACCCTGTCCACACCGAATCCCTCAGTTCAAGTGCCATGTCCATGCCTCTCCCCAGACCACATTCTGTGCCCCTCCCCCCAGTGAGTACCAGGCCCACATTGCTTCCCCCCCTTACTTCACTCAGGGAACTCTGTGCTGCAGAGATGTGCCCACTGGGTCCTTGGGGGCATTGAGTCCTTGGCATGCATGACCAAAGAGAGGTATATGTGTGTCATCTCTGGCACATGTGCCATAGGTTTGCCATCACAGCTCTAGAGGGAGACAAAACATGACTAGTTCATCTCCCATACTATAAGAACTTGAAATATTTAAAATCCCTAAAGACATTCTTGCTCCCACCCACAGAATTGTCTTTTTTCCAAAGGATATCCATATTCCTTCAGCCTTTTCTTTTAAGACATACTGGGACCCTTTCTATTGTACCTATACTCCACTGAAACCACTTGAATTTGATATCTTTCCTTAATCATGCTGTCCAATTTGGAACAAAAAACTTCAGATGTGGTCTGTCCAGATATAGTATATTTGACTGCATTTTAAATACATAAACATGGATGTTTTTTTTAAATGTGGCACTTGCTTATCCTAGAAAAGAGACCATGTGATTTTTTTTTGTATGTAGTAACAAATGACATTTAAAGAAGGGAGGCCATAAGATCTTAGATCCTACCAAAGTGGCCCATGAACTCAAAAAGTTTGAGAAGTATTGGCAGAGTAATCAGGTTGACCATGGTTATTGAGGTCTGTATAATTGAAAATCTGTTACCTTAAAAAAAGAACTACATTTTCCAGGAGTCCACTGACTTCCTGTCATGATTTTGTTACGTACTACCTATAGACATAGGATATTAGTGAGTAGGTGGTCCTCTTGGGGCTCTTTCTTGGGCTTGCAGCCAGCATGGGGCAGTGGTAAGCTAAGGGTAGGGATTTTAAATGGGCTGATCAGCCTTGGGCACGTGGTCTTTATTGTGTATCTTATTTATTCCTTGATTTCTAATGATCATTAATAAATCCCTTAAATATAGTATTTTTATTATTGAGATTTAATTTTAATTTTTACAGGTCATATGGAAGACCAAGCTTGTGGAGGCTCACACATACTCATTTCTGTAAGTGTATTCTGTAAGGGAAAAAAAGCCAACAAAACAACTCATATTGTATAAATTTTTGACACTTTTGTTTCCAATTTTTTGCTATTGCAAAAAGTGCTGCTATAAATAGTTTGGTGCATATAGGAATACTTTTCATATCAATGGCTTCCTTGTGGTGTAAACTCATTAATGTAATCCCTGACTCAAAGGGCAAGGACATCTTAATTACTTTAATTTCATATTTTAAAATTGTTTTCCAAAATGATTCTACCAATGCCTAGCTCTACCAACAATTCATAAATGTGTCTGTCTTCCCACAACCTTTCCAATGTTGACTTATCTTTTTGGTCATCTTTGCTAATTACAGGAAACAAAATGAAACCTCAAGAATTGCTTTGATCAGTATTTTTCTTATTATTAGCTATTTGGCTTTTTTTTTCATATGATTATCAATGCTTTGCAATTCTTTCAAGGTTATTCAGATCCCCTGATGACTTATATACTGCAGAATGGCTATTATTGGTAGATAGGTAGATAGAGAGAGAAAGAAATAGTAGATAGATGATATACAGATAATTGTATGTATGTGTTAATGGCTTCTTAGATACCAAAACCATATCAGAAATTTGATACACAGATTTTTTTTTCATTTGACTCCTTCTTTACCCCTGGGTGTATTAATTATATCTGTATAATAGTTTTTCAATTTCATGTAATCAAAATTGTCTGTTTTATCCATTATATTTGCCTCTATCACTTGTGTGGTTAGGGATATATTCATAGCTGTGATAAGTATATGATTTTCTTCTCTTCTAGTTTTTGTATAGTATATATTATACATATTTATATAGTATATATGTGTATATGTGCATGTGCAGGTGTGTCTTGGTGTGTATAAAGATCACATTGTCATTTAGATTGTATTGTGGAATATGGTCTAAACCTAATTTCTGCCAGATTATTTTCCATTTTCTCATTGATGTTTATCAAAGATGGTTCTTTCTTAAGTAATTTATGTTTTCTACTTTAAGAAATACTGCATTGTTGTGTTCTATTGTTTCTGATTCTCCCTATCTAGCCTATTCCATTGATCTTTTCTATTTTAAACAATACCAGATGGCTTTGATGACTGATACTTTATAACATAATATGAGATATAATTGAAGACTTGGAAGTGTTATTTTCTCTTCATTCCTATCTCTTTTCATCATTTCCTTTGATATTCTAAATCTTTTGTATTTCCAAATGAATTTTGTTATACAGTAACTTTACCACTTCTATAAAATATCCCTTTAATTATTTGATTAGTTTGACATTAAAAGTGTAAATTAACTTTGATAGATTCATTTGATGTTAGTAACCAGAAGGTCATTAAGCAATCATTTTTTTTGTTTTAACAAGATTCATACTTGTCCAATTTCACACATATGGATGGCAGACACCTTGTTTAAAGAGATCCTTTAAAGCCACATTTTATAGAAACAAGTGCTTTTTATAGCAAAAAAACTGAGTAATTATTGTCTAAATTGAAAAACAGTCAATTAATTTGGATCTGGTATTTTCTACACTTTTCAGTCATTTTTAACTATTAAAATGTGTTTTGCTGTGGAATATAATTTATAAAAAGTTGCATATTCCCTTCTCATGCCTTTAGTTGAGATGCCTTCAATATATGGGAAAACTCTTCTCAGAAACATCTTTTAGAGATGGGAAAGTAGCCATATGGATACATAGTTATTAATTTTTTCTTGGTCACATTTTTCAGTAGTAATAAGTTCCAAGATATTTCCAAGTATTTGGTATTCTGTCCTCTTTCAGATATCTTGAGAATCAATCTCTCAGTTGTTTAACATCCACAGTCATCTCCATAGTCACAACTGAGAGTAAAAGCAATCTTCTTGGTCAAGAAAGATGAAGGAAAGGGTCCCCTGAAAATTTTCCCTATTTTTCTAACTTTCTCCTTTTTCCAAGCTTATCAACATCTTATCAAGAAGGCAGTTTGCCTTAAGGACATTTTGAGAATTTAATGTAATATTTTCTGAAAGAATGCTCTCTCCTTTATTTTTTCCATTTTTATTTTGTGAAGGTTGTCTATATTCTTATTTCATCATTCAATCATCTCTTATTTGGGAATGAGTTAGAGAAATCTGAGTGGATTTTTCTCCATCAGAAATTCTCTGTTCCTTTTCCAGGAGGTCCCTTCCCTTCAAAATTACAAAGGAGAATATGTCAGATTTTTTTTGGAGTATATTCTTAAGGACACCCATCTGGTTGGAAACCACTTAGCTGTTCTCCCAGTATCCCACCTCACCTCTTTTTCTTTTTCTAGAATCCATTCTTAAAGTAAAGGCTTTGATATTTTGGAGCTCCAAAAGAGATGCAAAATTATGAATCAGGCTGCAAACATGACCTATGCATCTTTGAAATCTTTTGCTGTATAGCTAAAAAATTCTTAGTTTTATAATCAAATCATTCTTTTTTATTTTCATTGAAGTGGCTTTTTTCCAACAAAAGTGTAAGCATTTTGACAATTGAGGCCATTAAACCCAGTGCTGTGGCTGACCTAAACAAGGCTTTTCTTCCAACATCTTTAGAGTTTGTTTTCTGCTATTTACCAAGATCTATAAAAGATCATTGCTGATATCTTCTTAGGTTATATAGTACTGAAAACAGAGGACAACTTCCTGTGTCATTTCCTATGGGTAGATGATTGAAACAGGAATTTCTCTGATCAAGATGATGAGCTTACATGATATCTCTAAGGATTTGAGTAGATTTCCTTAAAACTCAGTGATTGCACATTAATTTATTGGATTGTATACTGGAGATTTTTTTTTAATTTTTTAAGAGAATTTTTAAAACAGAACTGTATTTTCTTTATTTTTTTCCCAAGAGATCCAGAGAACAGGCTCTGCACTGAAATGAAGCAAAGGGCAGACCTGGGTCACTGCTGCTGGAATGTGGAAGTCTCTACATATAGATAACCTTTCTCCCTTTCTCCTTGATCTTTAGGAACCAATAATGGTGGTCTTGATGGAAAGTCATGTTGTCTTTTTTCAATCCACAAAGGCACAATCTTAATTCAGGCACTTATCACCTCTTGCCTGGACTACTGCAATAGCCTTATAGCTGCTATTTCTGTCTCAAGTCTTTCTTCACACCCATCCAACCTCCACTTGGGTACCAAGGTGATTTCTTCTAACGTATGTGTATGAGGTGAAAACTGAGGTTCAGAAAAATGAGGTTGAGAGAGATGAAGTGACTTGCCCATGGTCACATATATGGAAAGGAAAATTAACTTTAAGTTTACCATTTGAATGACTGGGAGACATTGGGTTTTGGCTTTGGAAAAGAAGAGATGTTGATGGTACTATGATAGGAGAAATAATTTTACCATGACAGTTTAATTTCTCTCTTTGAGCAACTTGAGGGTAGTGTCACTTGCTTTTTATTTCCATTATACCTAGCAGAATGCCTTGCACAAAGCATAGTAAGTGTGTTGAATTGAATTTTAACTTCTTAATTATATTATAATTGTTTTTCTGTTGCCTGGTATGACTAGTCAAACTTTTGTTGAGTGATTTTCCAGAAGAACCATAACTAGAAATATTTTCACTCAAGGCAAATTTTTAAAGTCTATGAACTAGAATAAAAGCGAGTCCAATAGTAGGTAGAGGAAAGGGGTGGTCTCTAACTTTTGCCTGTGGGTCAGTGCAGGACTACAAGGTAAGTCCTATATATCAAATTGCTCACCATTTCAGGGAGAAAAGAAAGAATTGAGAGAAGGTGAGAATTTGGAAATCCAAATGTCAGAAAATGTTAAAAATTATTTTATATGTAATTGGAAAAATAAAATTTTACAAAAAATAATAAAGTACAGACATGACTATATTACAATCCTTTTTTGGTAAGCTCTGGTGCTTTTCTGTTACTTTTGAGATCAAACATAAACTCCTCTATTTGACTTTTTATAGGCTGACTATTTTATTTCCATCCTGGAGCTCTACCATCTAGTTATATTAGCTTTCTTTCAGCTCCTCAAACACCATACTCTTGTTTCTGAACATAAACTGTCCCCCATGACTTAAATGCTCTTCTTCATCTCTACCTCTACATTTCCATGGATTATAGAACCAGCTCGAATTCCCACTCTATCAGAGCCTTTCCTAGTTGCTTGCCTGCTCAAGAGTGTGGGAGAGAGGGAGAAAGAGAAAGAGGGAGGGAGAGACAGAGAGAGAATATATATGCATATACACACACACATACATACACACACACACACACACAACACAATGCCTGATATATGGTTAAAAAGGTATGTTTACAGCCTGACTGATTCATGTCTTCATCCCTGTGTCCTAAGAGGTGGGAGAAATTTCCAGATTTGAGTTCCTGGACCAAGCCATAGAGATGCATGTTTGGAGCCCTCTGACAAATGATATCAGCATCCAAGAGTAGGGGTAGAGTTATAAGAGTTCCTGGACCAACCATGTCTATGACAGAGATCCAGGGCAGTTGATGTGGCCCTGGAAAAAGGGAAGGACGTAATCAAATAAGGGAAGCTCCTGAGACCCAGTCCTTTAGGAGAAGGAATTTCCTAGATAATGTCAAGTTCATTCCAAGAGTGTTCAAGGGATCTAAAAAAGAATGATTTCCTAGGTGCCAAATGAATAGCCAAAATATAAAAGAACAAGAAATTGACTTTGTTCTCATCTACTACCAGGCAAGTCCAATGGGAAAGAAATTGTATTTCTAGTAAACCCAAATTAATTTCTTTCTATGGAAATCCAAGTCCTAAGGGTGATACTATAAGGTTGGAAACCCATATATATCTCTGGATCATGGGCAAGTCTTACTAAGATATTGGGGGAACTGACTCTAGCAATCCCAAGTTTGTTTCCCTTTTGAGGAGAGTCCAAATGAAAGGATGGCTCCATGAATCTGGAGGACTATATGTATATAGGTCTCTGGGTAGAAGGATGGATTCACTGGAGGGGGAGGAAAATCATGCCTTTTTAAATAAGCTACTCTGATTCCATTGTATTTACTGATTGTTGGGTTTTTTTTCTTCTATGCAGTGAAAATAATGGTGTTACTTATAAGCCAAAAGCCCTTTCACCCTTATTAGAGGAAACCTAAACATGAGTTATAGTTTGAGATCCCTAGAAAGAAGTCTAGATGATGGCAAATATAGTTATGATTTGGAAGGTGTGGATAAGAGAGAGATACAGTTTGCATTGCAAGGTCTGCAGGAAGAAATGGAACTTTGGCTGACAATGAGGGATGGGACTGGAACCTCCAGCTAAGAAAAGGAGATGGACAGTTGGGAAAGGGTTCTTGTCCCTTCTGAACTGAGAGGGGAAAGAGCAACCTCACTGAGTTTAGCCTGCTATAATCCCTCAATTTATCTAAAGGGACCCAGATTAGTCATCTTTCCTAAAAAGAGGTAGAAACATTTTCCCTTTGGGGAAGGAAAGAGACTATCCACCCAGAAGATTTCCCATCAATATCTTCAAAGCTGTATCTTTATATCAGGAAATTAAACCAACCTGACTCCACAATGATTCTCAGGCACCTAGGTCCCCAGACCTGAGCCCTCAACCCCTGAAGGGAATTTTGGTTGAAATCAGAAATAGGGACTTCCTGTATTTCCTCTTCCCTAACCTATCATCTTGGATTTCCATAGAAAGAAATTAATCTGGGTTTAGTAGAAATACAATTTCTTTCCCATTGGACTTGCCTGGTAGTAGATGAGAACAAAGTCAATTTCTTGCTCTTTTATATTTTGGCTATTCATTTGGTACCTAGGAAATCATTCTTTTTTAGATCCCTTGAACACTCTTGGAACGAACTTGACATTATCTTAAAGTCTCCAGACAGTAAATAGATCTTATAAATTACAGAAGAACCAAACATCTAGTTCTTCAAATGTGCTGAGGAGATCAAAGATAATAATCATCCAGAGAAGAGAACAGAAACCGAGACTGAAAGGGATTTCTTCTTACCCTTCAGCTCTGGACATAGATGCAACCTCACCTTCTCTGGAGCAGTTATGTCTGGGAAAAGAAGTAGTGCTTCTATTTATCTGTTCCATCCCACTCAGAGACCTGTCAAGCTTTGGTTCCTGATCCCCTTCTAGTACAAAGAACATACAAAATTTGAACTGAGTCCATATAAGCCCAAAGCATGGGTTACTGGACTACTGGTTATATCTCTAAGATAATCTTGTCACCTATCCTTGGAGAAAGAGCTCTTAATAAGTTCTGGAACCTTGGACAGAGCCAGTATGCTCTAGTCTTAATTCTAACACTAATCAGCTGTAGGACCATATAAAAGCTACATTCCCTATTTCAGTCTTAGTTCCTTTTCTTTAAAATGATGTTGGTAAGAGCTAGACTTTATGATCCCTCAACACCCTCTTATATTTCTGAACAATACAAACCCATCCCACCCCACCCCCACACACTTTAAAAACTTTACCTTACATCTTAAAATCAATAACATGTTTTGGTTCCAAGGCAGAAGAGCAAAAAGGGCTAGGCAATGGAGGTTAAGTGATTTGCCCAGGGTCATACATCTATGAAGTATCTAAGGTCAGATTTGAACCTAGGACCTCCTGTCTTTAGGTCAAGCTCTCAATCCAATAAGCCACCTGACCCCAATATATATATATATATATTTAAGTTCACCTCAGTCTTGTTATTTTCCATGCCCCAGAATTCTCATTCTGCATTCTTTCTGATTATCTGGTGTTCCCAGATCTCCAGATAGCAAGGATCTTGTGATTTACAGTAGTTGTAGTGTTATAAAAATGATTATACTTTATGGCTCCATCAGAGCACTTATTAATAACAATCTTCTAGCATCCCACCAGGTATTTGATAGTCAGTGTTCTCATTAAGGTTATATAATTAAGGTTTCTGACTATCATACTTCGAAATCTCAAGAGCAGGTAAGAGGACCTTATATTTATGAGTGTTGCTGGTGATTAGCATTCCCTCAGATGCAAGAGAGCCAGTGAACCATATCTCAGAAATTTAAGGGAAGAACTTGAAAAGGAAATGCATCATTTGAGGAAACATTCTCTATGAAAGGCAGAAAGCCCTTTATTAAGAGAGGAAATGTATTCAAGCATTAGCTGTCTAGACACGGATGGGAAAACATCTAGGCTAAACCATCCTCATCTTTTCTTTAAATCCTGTTGATTCATTCTTCCATTTACCTTCTCTATCTTCACATCTTTCGTTTACAGGATTAAATAATATAAGACCCAGATGGACACTGCTTTGGGTTGAATTTACCTGGTGCTACCTAATTTTTTAATGCTCTTATATGAACATAATTTTTGATTCTCACAATGAAACTGAAGATAGGCAGAGTAAAAGTGATCACCTGTATTTTTCAGATGGGGTAACTGAGGCACAAAGATTAAAATGATTTTATTAATGTCACATAGTTACTTAGAACTAGTATTCTGAATGTAGTGTAGCAGTTCTCAAACTTTTTGGTCTCAGGACCCCTTTTTGTGGTCTTTCTTATTGTTCAGTCACTTCAGTCACATCTGACTCTTTGTGACCCCATCTGAGGTTTCCTTAGCAAAGAACCTGGAGTGGATAGTCAGTTCCTTCTCTAGCACATTTTACAGATGAAGAAAGTGAGTCAAACAGTTAAATTACTTGTCCAGAATCACACAACTAGTACACTTTCAGGACCTTTTTTATACTCTTCAAAACTGAGGCTGCCTCAAAGAGTTTTTGTTTATATTGGTGATATTTATCAGTATTGATGATATTATAAAATAAAATGTCTTAGCATTATTATAATCTATTCTTGACTTCACAGACTCCCCTGAAAAGGTCCCCAAGACATGCAGGAGTTCCCAAACCATACTTTGAGACCCAAAGGTATAGTGTATATAACAATGAAGTTGGAGTCAGGAGGGCTTGTTATTATTCCATCTCTGATGCTTATTAGTTGAGTAATCTTGGTATGCTGGTCCATAGCTTAAATCTCTAAGGTTTATTTTAACTTCTTATCCCCCTTTTTATAGAAATAGCTCTTGACAAATGCTGGAACACTAGACTGAATGAATAATCCTGTGCCTCAATTGCTTTACCTCTTCCATAGCCTAAGCTTTCTCATTTCTAATATGGGAACAATGGTGTGTATAATACCTACCTTACAGGGATGTCATGAGTCAAATTAGATGATATGTATAAAACATTTTGCAAGTTTTAAAGCACTATGTAAATGTTTGTCATCATTAACCCAGATCTGACTCTTGGTCTAGTGCTCTTAGGTTTAGATCATGGCACCTCCTTCAAAATTAGAATTAACTCTTGCATCAATTCTTACCAGCATCTACTTATTGGCAATTATTTATGTTTTCCTTTTTTTTATTTTTCCCCTTTTAAACATTATTTCATTTGGTCATTTTCAAACATTATTCTTTAGAAACAAAGATCATTTTCTTCCCCACCACCACCACCCCTCCCAATGGCGATGTGTGCTTCCTCTGGGTATTACATATGTCCTAGGTCTGAACTCTTTTCCATGTTGTTGGTATTTTCATTAAGGTATTCATTTAGAGACTTTCCTCAATCATATCCCCTCCACCCGTATAGTCATGCTGTTGCCTTTCCTCAGTGTTTTTACTCCCACCATTTGTCCTCTGCTTGAGGGTAGTGGTTTTTTCTCCTTGATCCCCGAGGATTGTTCAGGGACATTGCATTGTCACTAATGGAGAAGTCCATTATGTTTGACTGTACCACAGTGTATCAGTCTCTGTGTACAATGTTCTCCTGGCTCTGTTCCTTTCACTCTGCATCACTTCCTGGAGGTTGTTCCAGTCTCCATGGAATTCCTCCACTTTATTATTCCTTTGAGCACAATAGTATTCCATCACCAATATATACAATAATATATTCAGCCATTCCCCAATTGAAGGGCATCCCCTCATTTTCCAATTTTTTGCTGCCAAAAAGAGCACAGCTATATATATTCTTGTACATGTCTTTTTTCTTTATTTTCTCTTTGGGGTACAAACCCAGCAGTGCTATGGCTGGATCAAAGGGCAGACAACTGTTTTTTATAGCCCTTTGGGCATAGTTCCAAATCGCCCTCCAGAATGGTTGGATCAATTCACAACTCCACCAGCAATGAATTAATGTCCCAACTTTGGCACATCCCCTCCAACATTCATTACTTTCCTTTGCTGTCATGTTAGCCAGTCTGCTAGGTGTGAGGTGATACTTCAGAGTTGTTTTGATTTGCATTTCTCTGATTATAAGAGATTTAGAACACTTTTTCATGTGCTTATTAATAGTTTTGATTTATTTTGCTGAAAACTGCCTATTCATGCCCCTTGCCCATTCATCAATTGGAAAATGGCTTGATTTTTTTGTACAATTGATTTAGCTCTTTATAAATTTGAGTAATTAGACCTTTGTGACAGGTTTTTGTTATGAACATTGTTTCCCAATTTCTTGCTTCCATTCTAATTTTGGTTACATTGGTTTTTTTGTACAAAAAAATTTTAATTTGATGTAATCAAAATTGTTTATTTTATATCTTGTGACTCTTTCTATGTCTTGCTTGGCTTTCAACTCTTTCCCTTCCCACAGGTCTGACATGTATACTATTCTGTGTTCACCTAGTCTACATATAGTTTCCTTCTTTATGTTCAAGTCATTCACCCATTCTGAATTTATCTTGGTTTGGGTTGTGAGGTGTTGATCCAAAGCTAATCTCTCCCACACTGTCTTCCAGTGTTCCCAACAGTTTTTGTCAAATAGTGGATTTTTGTCCCAAATTCTGGGAACTTTGGGTTTGTCATAGACTGTCTTGCTGAGGTCACTTACCTCAAGTCTATTCCACTGATCCTCCTTTCTGTCTCTTAGCCAGTACCAAATTGTTTTGACGACCATTGCATTATAATATAGTGTGAGATCTAGGACTTCAAGGCCACCTTCCATTGTACTTTTTTTTTCATGATTTCCCTGTATATCCTTGATCTTTTGTTCTTCCAAATGAATTTTGTTATGTTTTTTTTTTATTCAGTAAAAAAAAATTTGGAAGTTCAATGGGTATGGCACTAAATAGATAGATAAATTTGAGTAGGGTGGTCATTTTTATTATATTGGCTAATCCTACCCATGAGCAGTTAGTGTTTTTCCAATTGCTCAAGTCTAGTTTTAGTTGTGTGGAGAGTGTTTTGTAGTTGTGTTCATATAGTTCCTGTGTTTGTCTCGGGAGATAGATTCCTAAGTATGTTATTTTGTGTAAGTGAGTTTCAATGGGATTTCTCTTTCTAATTCTTGCTGCTGAGCTGTGTTGGAAGTACATAGAAATACTGATGACTTATGCAGGTTTATTTTGTGTCCTGCAACTTTGCTAAAGTTGTTGATTATTTCGACTAGCTTTTTGGTTGATTCTCTAGGATTAAGTAGACCATCATATCATCCACAAAGAGCAATAACTTGGTCTCCTCATTGCCTATTTTAATGCCTCCAATTTCTTTTTCTTCTCTAATTGCTACTGCTAGTGTTTCTAGTACAATGTCAAATAATATAGGTGATAATGGGCATCCTTGTTTCACTCCTGATCTCATTGGGAATGCATCTAGTTTATCCCCATTGCAGATGATGCTTGCTGATGGTTTTAGATATATACTGTTTATTTTTAGGAAAGACCCTTCTATTCCTATGCTTTCTAGTGTTTTTAATAAGAGTGGGTGTTGTATTTTATTAAAGGTTTTTTTTCTGCGTCTATTGAGATAATCATGTGATTCTTGTTGGTTTGCTTGTTGATGTGGTCAGTTATGTGGATGGTTTTCCTAATATTTAACCAGCCCTGCATTCCTGGTATAAATCCCACTTGGTCATATTGAATGACCCTCCTGATCACTTGCTGAAGTCTTTTTGCTAGTATCCTGTTTAAGATTTTTGCATCTATGTTCATTAGGGAGATTGGTCTATAGTTTTCTTTTCTGTTTTTGACCTGCGTGGCTTTGGAATCAGTACCATTTTTGTGTCATAAAAGGAACTTGGTAGAAATCCCTCTTTGCTTATTATGTCAAATAGTTAATATAGTATTGGGGTTAGCTGTTCTTTGAATGTTTGATAGAATTCACTTGTGAATCCATCTGGCCCTGGGGATTTTCTCTTAGGGAGTTCTTTGATTGCCTGTTGGATTTCTTTTTCTAATATGGGATTATTTAACAATTCTATTTCTTTTTCTTTTAGTCTAGGCAATTTGTATTTTTGTAAGTATTCGTCCATATTGCCTAGATTGACGTATTTATTGCCATATAATTAGGCAAAGAAGTTTTTAATGATTGCCTTAATTTCCTCTTCATTGGAGGTGAGGTCCCCCTTTTCATTTATGATGCTGTTAATTTGCTTTTCTTCTTTCCTTTTTTTAATTAGATTGACCAGTACTTTTTCTATTTTGTTTGTTTTTTCAAAGTACCAGCTTCTTGTCTTATTTATTAGTTCAATAGTTCTATCACTTTCAATTTCATTAATTTCTCCCTTAATTTTTAGGATCTCTAACTTGGTTTTCTTATGGGGGTTTTTAATTTGTTCGCTTTCAAGTTTTTTATTTGCATGTCCAATTCATTGATCTCTGCCCTCCCTAATTTGTTAATATATGCACTCAGGAATATGAATTTTCCTCGGAGTACTGCTTTGGCTGCATCCCATAAGGTTGGAAAGGATGTCTCACCATTGTCATTTTCTTCAATGAAATTATTGTTTCTATTATTTTTTCTCTAACTAACTGATTTTGGAGTATCGTATTATTTAATTTCCAATTAATTTTTGATTTTGCTCTCCATGTACCCTTACTGATCATTATTTTTATTGCCCTATGATCTGAAAAGGTTACATTAATTAATTTTGCTTTTTTGCATTTGTATGCCATTTTTTCTGTCACCTAGTGTATGTTCAATCTTTGTGAATGTGCCATGTGCTACTGAAAAGAAGGAGCATTCCTTTTTATCCCTATTTATTTTTCTCTATATATCTATTAACTCTAATTTTTCTAAGATTTCATTCACCTCTTTTACCTGTTTTTATTTATTTTTTTATTTGATTTATCTAAATTTGATAGTGGTTGGTTCAGATCTCCCACTAGCATAATTTTATTATCTATTACCTCCTTCAATTCTAGTAGTTTCTCCATTAGAAATCTGGGTGCTATACCATTTGATGCATACATGTTGATTAGTGAAAAAAAAAATCCTCATTGTCTATATTCCCTTTTATCAGGATGTATTTACCTTCCCTATCCCTTTTAATTGGGTGTGTTTTTGCTTTGGCTTTGTCAGATATCATGATTGCTACTCCTGCCTTCTTTCTGTAAGTTGAGGCCCAATAAGTCTTACTCCAACCTTTAATTCTGACCTTGTAAGTATCTACCCACTTCATGTGTGTTTCCTGAAGACAACATATGGTAGGGTTTTGGATTCTAATCCATTCTGCTATATGTCTACGTTTTATGGGTGAGTTCATCCCATTCATGTGCAATGTTATGATTGTCATTTGTGAATTACCCAGCATTTTGATATCCTCCCCTACTTCTGACCTTTCTTCTTTTACTATAATCTTTTAAACCAGTGATTCACTTTAAATCAGTCCCCCAGTCCCCTCCCTTATTATGCTTCCCTTTCTGGCCCCTGCTTTTTTATTCCCTCCCCCCACCTCTCTTTCTCTCCCTTTTTGTACTCCCTCCCCCCTATCCCTCCTAAGTTTCCCCTCTCCCTTACCCTTTTGGATGAGATAGAATCCAAGATCCCAATGGATATAGATGCTCTTCCCTCTTCGAGTTGATTTCACTGAGAGTGAGGTTTAAGTTATACCAATTAGCATGCTTTTCCTCTCATTCTTATAAGAGAATTTTTCCCCTCTCCTTCCTGTGTGTATCTTTGTGTGACAAAGATTATTCTATTTAATTTATTTCTATTTCTTCAAGTATACTTTGTACCCTCATTGATTCCCTCCCTCCCTTTTTCTTTCTTTTTGTTTTTTTCTCCTCTAAATCATGTCAATGCCAGATCTTTCCCTATGAGTGATTCCTCTGGTTATTCTTTTATTGAATACACTTTTTGAAAGTTACACATAACATTTCCCCCATATGTTAGTATATATAATTTGATCTAATTGTAGCCCTTATAGAAGAGTTTGAATAAAAGGAAAAAAACACTTTCTCCTTTTCCCTTTCTTTCATATTTACCTTTTCATGTTTCTCTTGCCCTTTGTGTTTGAATGTCAAACTTTCCACTGAGTTCTGGTCTTTTCTTTGCAAATACTTGGACATCTTCTATTTTGTTGAATGCCCATACTTTCCCCTGGAAGTATGTAGTCAGTTTTTATGGGTAGCTGATTCTTGGTTGAAGACCCAGTTCTCTTGCCTTTCTGAATATCGTATTCCAGGCTTTGCAGTCTCTTATCATGTTCACTGCCAGTTCTTGTGTAATCCCTATTGGTGCTCCTCTGTAACTGAAGTTCCTCTTTTTAGTTTCTTATAAGATTTTTTCCTTAGCTTGGAAGCTCTTGAATTTGGTGATTACATTCCTGGGGGTTGTCTTTTGAGGATTTAGTATGGAGGGTGTTCTATGAACCCTTTCTATTTCTATTTTGCCCCCTTGTTTGAGAACATCAGGGAAATTTTCTTCAATGATTTCTTGTAGTATGGCATCGAGATTTTTGATCTCTGGTTTTTCAGATAGACCAATGATTCTCAAATTGTTTCTCCTTCCTCAGTTTTCCTGGCCTGTCACCTTGTCAGTGAGATATTTTATGTTTTCTTCTAATCCATTAATTTTTTAACTTTGCTTTATTAATTCTTGATGTTTTGCAAGATCATTGGTTTCCAGTTGGACAATTCTGGTCCTTAAGGCCTGGTTTTCTGTTTTAATCTTTTGGCATTCAGCTGTACTTTTTTGATTCTCTAATATATTTTTTTGTTTTTTTTTTTTAACCATTTCCCACTTCTCTTTCCAGAGGGCTTCCATCTTTCTGATGATACGCTCCATTTGAGACTCTTCCAGGGTTTGTGGACAATTTTCATTTTTTCTTTTTGGTTTTGCCTTTGTTTGAGTTTTGTCCAGTATTTCCTGTGTAGCCTGGGTTTTTCCCTCCATAAAAATTTTTGAGGGTGCCAGCTTTCTTTTTTGATCTCCCGGTGGGATTTTGAGGCTCCTGTGCACAGTTAGCTATTTTTTCTGAATGTTTTCAGTTACCTCTTTAGTCAGAAATCAGAGTCTGCTGAGCAGGTTTTTTGTGTATGGAGTTAATGAGAAGGCTCTAGGTTTTCCTCAGTCCTTTGCCATTTTTCTTGGTACCTTCCTCCAAGGGGCACTCAGTGTCTGTTCTCTCTTGCCCACCTGGTTTTCTGGTTTAGCTACTTTCGGGGGTGGGTCCCCTGCAGACCTAGTCAGTTCCCAAGGACCCAAAAAATGCTCCCTGTTTGTTCTAGAGGGACTCCTGTCTCACTCCCTGGCTCCAGTGGGCATGCTGCCTCTGGGCACCTGAGTTCTGCACTCTCTCACATCTTGAGTTTTTCTGCCTAGCTGCCTTCAGGGGGGAGGGTCCCCCTGCTGTCCTAGTCAGCTCCCAAGGGCACAGAAGTGCCCTCTCCTCTCTTCAGAGGCGCCCCTTGCTCGTTTGTCTCAGCGTGCACTGGCCCCAGCTCTGGCCCTATAAGTGGGGTGGGGGAGGGTGGATCCACTCCTTTGTGTGGAAGCCCTTTCCCCATATTATTGGCTAGTAAAGCCTCCATCCCACACACCTTCGCTGTGCTCTGCTCTACAGCTCCTCCGATACTCTGATAAAGATTCGTAAGGTCTTTTGGAGTGATCCTTGGCGGTGTATGTTGGGGAGAGTGAGTAAGCCATGTTTTAGTTGGCCACCATGTTTACCCAGAAGTCCTCTGTTTTCCTTTTTAAACACTTGAGTCAACTCCTCTTTTGCTCTTCCTCTTCTTCCCTTCATTCCCTCTCTTAACCCCCAACTCTACCCTTTCTTTTTTGATATGTATTTATGATGTGTTTGAGTTCTTGTTTTTCTCCTTAATCCATATTTAAGCTCCAAATCAGCCATCAGTTTACCAGTTGTCATAATGCAACTGGTTGTCACCTTGCCCAGTAAAATGAGATTTGGGCCAAGGAGCATATAGGAGATTCTCAGCACTATAAAAAAAATCTCCCCCAAGAAATATGCTTCAGAAGATCCTCCTACTCACCCATCTGCCAGGAGGAATCTGAAGAAGGAAAGATGGGATAACTCCACAGGTGTGGGTGATTATAGCTTCCTTCTGTGGCCACCAAAACAGGGAGGAGGATCAGGTGTGGAAACACAAACTAAACTCAACTTTTCTTTCAGTTTTATTAATTCAATCTTCTTCCTTTGCTACTAACTCGGTATGAAACCAACATGATGGTCAGACATGAGGTCTAGGACCAGACAAGACAGCAGATAATTACCAGCATCCTTAAGCAATAGAGGCTGTTATGGACAAAGTTTGAATTGATTTTCATCAGAACATAGGAAGAAGTATCATACAAAGAAACAGAAGCAATCTGGGCTCAAATCAGAGAACACTGGAATCAAATTAAGTAGAACTATGCTGGATTCAAGAACTCCTCTACAGAAGGTCTGTAAGCTGGTTCAACAACATCCTAGAGGGTGAAGATAGATTTAATGAGGTAGACTGGGCATGAGGCTTGCTGTCTCTTCTCTTTAAGGGTCTTGAGGTCAACTAAAATGGCCCAATGAGATTACCTGCCCCTCTAAATTGGGTGCCATGGAGAACTGTTGGAGTATTAGGAAGAGAACAGTGGGATAAAGCTAACAAGGCATAATAGAAATAAACATAAAATCCTGACTTTGGGTTCAAAAGAGAATAAACTCTAGGAGGATGAGGTAGGGGGCATTGGGGAACAGTAGAAAATGTGCTGGCTTTAGAGACAAAAGGCATGAGTTTGTCTGTCTTTGGTCCTGACTACCTGTGTGAATAAGCAAGTCATTTAATTTCTCTATGTCTCAATTTCTTCATCTAAAAATGAAAAAGTCAGACTAGATGACAGCCAGAGAGGTGGAATAGTATTTAGATTCTGAAGTTAGGAATACTTGAAGTCAAATCTGACCTCAGACACTTATTAGCTGTGTGACCTTGGACAAGTCACTTAACCCTATTTGTCTCAGTTTGCTCATCCATAAAATGAGCTGGAGAAGAAAATGGCACACCACTCTAGTATCTTTGCCAAGAAAATCCAAATGAGGACACAAAGAATTGGACACAATTGAAATAGAACTGAATAAAAATGATCATCATTAGCATCAAAGTGAATTGATAGTCCCAACAGTATTATGGCTCATCATATAACTCCTATGATTTTCTAAATTTTGGGTATCACATTTTAGAAAACCAATTGGTGAGTCAAAATGCTTTCAGAAGAGGATATAGGCTGAGTGGCAAGAGAATTGGAACTGTTATATGAATCCTAGCTAAAAGAAATGGCCATCTCAAAAAAGTAGAATATTTGCATGGGAAGATGAGGGTCAGGATGGCTAGGAGCAGGAAAAAAAAAGAGTAATTACGCTTATTCTGCCCCACATGGCCAAAGTTAAAGCAATGATGCATCTAGGTGCCCCAGTGCCACACCTGGAGTAAGGAAGACCTGAATTCATATCTTCCCTCAAATGTTTACTAGTACTGTGAGCTGAGAAAAGTCATTTAAGCTCTGCCTTATTAATCTCATCTCTAAAATAGGTGTATTAATACACATATCTCCAAGGTAATAGTAAGGATGAAATATGAAATAATACATGTAAAGTGCTTTATGAACCTTAAAAGTGTTTTATAAAGGATAGCTATTATTTTAATATGTTATTTTCCCAATTACATGTAAACTTTTTATTTACATATATTTTCTGAAATAAAAATATCAAAACCATCTCCTTCCCTTCCTTGACTCCCTCCTCCTCCCTGAGAAGGTAAACAATTTGACCCAGGTTATACATGTATGACCATGCAAAGCATATTTCCATATTGGTCATTTGATGATGATGATGACAAATTTTAGCTTTATATAACCAAAATTTTTTTTCAAAAATGTTTCCAGTGCTGTTTCTATGTGGAATAGAATTCCTTCTGAAACAGTCAGTTTTCCATCATAAAAGCCTTTAACTTGAAGCAGATAAGATTCATTATTTGATTAAAAGCTAAATAAAAGATAACCATGAAAGTCACCACCAAATATCAACCTATGAGTCTGTGAGGTTGTCTCAATTCAATTCATTAACCCCTATTGCTTCCTTCCTTGGAGGAATCTAATAAAAAGGGCATTGCAGCTAAGTGATGCTACAAATTGAGTTGGACCTGGAGTCAAGAAGACCTGATATAAAGTGTGACCTCAAATACATAATAACTGTATGACCCTGGGCAAGTCACTTAACCTCTGTTTGCCATACTTTCCTCAACTGAAAAAGAGGGGAGAGAATAATAGCACCTAGCTCCCAAGGTTGTTGCAAGGATCAGAGCCCATATTTGTAAAGTGCTTAGCACAGTATCTGGCACAAAATAGGTGCTTTAAAAATACTTGTTCTGTATCTTCCCAAGGACTCTAAGGTTTTGCACTCTCAACTATTATTCCTGCAAGACATAGGGATTGCGGATGGTGTAATGTAAGCTGTCACAATCACAACTAGAAACAACTGAAGCCAAAATGATTAGCTTGAAGTGGAGAGCTATTTACACACCAATCGCTCTTTATAACCATTCCTTTGGCAAGAGGAGTTGGGGGTATAAAAATATTTCAGTCTAATTGCATTTGAAGGGTCAGAAACTACTGACTGTACAGCATTTTTTAAAGTTAATTAGTCAGAAAAGAAGACATTCAGCAAATAAACACTAGTCTTTATTCTAGAAGCAATTAAGAATGACCCTAATCTTATATATTAAACATACACCACAAGAACTTGGAATAGTGCCCACAGTGGAGTTTCTCGCCTGCCTTCTCTAATCCCCATGTCCTTACACATTAGAATATTTTACTTTCTGTGTTGCTTTGGTCCCTTCCTCCTAAACTTCAATATTTCATCTTCTAATGCTTATAGAAGCCAATCAGAATAAGAGCAAGTACTCTCAATTCTCTCACCAGGGGCTCCTACTAGCATCCTCGTCATTCAAACATTTCTATACAGGTAAATATCAAGGATGGCTTTTAAGGGGAAAAGTAGTCAGAAAAAAGGAAATAGATCAACTCCAACCACTTTGTTTAAGGGGAGGGTCAAGCCTGGGCTGGGAGTTGAATCTACTTATCTATGAGCTTCTACTCATATGCATGGCCCCCAACATCTGACAATTGCTGTCCTTTTAAGAAGATAAAGAGAAGGTAGCTGTCATGGTTCTACTCAGTTTATATTTTGGGCAAAATTGGCATTAGAATAGATGGCAACCTCTGATCCTATGTGATGCTCATCTTTATCTTTCCATAAAGTCTCCAATAGACCCAGCTAATATATTCTATTCCATTCACTGTTTCTTTTGGTTTAGTTTTTTTTTTTTTGGGGGGGGGGGCTACGGACAAGCAATTTTTATCTCTCATTCTCACTACATAAATAATTTGCCTTTTCTTCCAGAAATACAAAGTCCTTGAGGTCTTTTGTATCAGTTTCCCAGATCCTCAGTTTTTACCATCATTGATAACATGTTGTGGTCTACTCATACCTACCATACATCTCACCATTATTCTTGAGGTCAATTACAATTCTGACATTTCTTTTCTTTTTTTAAACCCTTACTTCCATCTTAGAATCAATACTGTGTGTGGATTCCAAGGTGGAAGAGTAGTAAGGGCTAAGCAATGGGAGTAAGTGACTTACCCAGGGTCACCTAGCTAGGAAGTGACTGAGGTCAGATTTGACCTAGGACTTCCTGTCTTTAGGTCTGCTTCTCAATCCACTGAGCCACCCAGTTGCCCCTACAGTTCTGACATTTCTGATCATGGTGCTTGTTGATAACCAAATTGCATCAGTGATTTTGCAACTTCAGAACCATCCTTGATTCTTCCCTCTCCCTCAGCTTCCCCATATCCAGTTGGTTGCCAAATCCCTTCAAATCTGCCTCCACAACATCTCTATCTTCCAAATCACATGGCCACCAGCCAAGTTTAGGTCTCTGAAGGAAGTGAGGGAGTTGAGGGGATTAAAACAGCAAGTGATAGAGGGAAATGAATGAAGGACTCTGACTCCATCTTGTGACTCAATTCTGGAGCTAGCTGGACTCCCTTTCTATTCAATTATGGGACTAGTCCAATTTATTGTCTGGTCTGAAAACTTTATTCAATTCTGGGAATTATGAAAAAACTTTATTGTATTGTTTGAACTTAGCCCTTCATGGCTGGGAAGCTGTACCACTTCAACCAACTGCTTAACAAACTAAGGACATAGGTCATGCTGACCAAAAACCCAATCAGATCCAAGGAATGATGTAAGGAGTTTCCTCAAGCAACCCATAAATTTTATCTGAAAACTGGCCTTAAACTGATCAAACTGTTCTTGTTTTCATGTCATAATTATCAATAAGTTATTGTTTCCATGTTCCTTTGATTGCTTACAGACATTTAGGGTAGTGGGATACCTTTTTTCCCCACTTTAAACATTATTTTATTTGGTCATTTCCAAACATTATTCATTGGAAACAAAGATCATTTTCTTTTCCTTCCCCCCACCTCCTTCCCACCACCTCTCCCATTGCTGACGCACTATTCCACTGGGTATCACATGTGTTCTTGGTTCAAACCCATTTCCATGTTGTTGGTATTTGCATTAGAGTGTTCATTTAGAGTCTCTCCTCAGTGGTATCCCCTTCCCCCCTGTAGTCAAACAGTTGCTTTTCGTCTGTGCTTTTACTCCCATAGTTTATCCACTGCTTGTGGATAGTGTTTTTTAGATCCCTGCAGATTGTTCAGGGACATTGCATTGACACTAATGGAGAAGCCAATTACCTTCGATTATACTACAGTGTATCAGTCTCTGTGTACAATGTTCTCCTGGTTCTGCTCCTCTCACTCTGCATCACTTCCTGGAGGTTGTTCCAGTCTCTATGGAATTCCTCCACTTTATTATTCCTTTTAGCACAATAGTATTCCAGTGGGATACCTTTTTTTCTGATTTCAGGGAATTGCATTTGCTCACTCTTCTCCTCTCAACATGAAAAGTCCCTAATTTTTCCTCTAATTGGAAATCAGTTTATGGTTGTTTCCTTTTAATTAATTGATCTTATTTGATTAATTGCTTTGATGAATAAAAATCTTTCCCCATTATATTCAGGTCTAGTGACAAAAATGAGGAAGTCTGGACCCAATTTGTTGGGTTATTGGCATCCCTTGCTTAATAAATTGATAAATTCAAACCTTGGTCAGTCATTTCATCTTTTGTCTTCAATACCCTATGAATGGGAGTAACTTCTTCCTCTTTTCTTCCTACTGAAATCTGTAGTTCCCTTCAATGGCCAATTTATGTGCCACCTATTATAGGAATTCTTTCCTGATTCCCATAGTTTTTAGTATTTTCTTCCTTCTCAACCTCAATATATTTATCTGCTTACATAGTCTATCTTCCCAGTAGAGTGTAAGCTTCTTGGGGGCAAGGACTGTTTTGCATAATGTCTTCATATTCTAAGTGTCTAATACAGTGCTTTGCATATAGTAGATAATTAGTAATTTTTTCTCATTGCTTTGGAATAATAGTGTAGGAGAGATGGTGAGGGGTTGAAGAAAAGAGCCATTTGGCTACTTGTATTTCCTGCCACCACCACCCTACCACATAAATTCATTATCTATACAGGTTTCCCAATTTAAAAAAAAAAACAGTTCTACTTCTCTAACTCTTGTATGAAATAATCTGTAATTTTCCCTGTCTCTCCTTCTCTCTTTTTGTTCTTAAGCCTTGAATATGGGTCCAGGGAGAGCACTGTGCAAAAAAAAGCTCCAAGGACCTCACAATCTAGTGGGGGAAAAACATTATGCAAACAACTTTTTTTTCTTAATAAACATTATTTTATTTAGTCATTTTCAAACATTATTCATTATAAACAAAGATCATTTTCTTCCCCCTCCCCCCATTGGTGATGCATGATTCCTCTGGATATCACATGTGTCCTCAATCAAAACTCATTCCCATGTTATTAGTTTTTGCATTAGGGTATTCCTTTAGAGTCTTTCCTCAATCATATCCCCTCCACCCCTGTAGTCAAGCTGTTGCCTTTCCTCGGCGTTTTTACTCCCACAGTTTCTCCAATGCTAGTGTGTAGTGTTTTTTTCCTCCTTGATTCTTGCAGTTTGTTCAGGGACAGCAAGGCCACCTTACATTGTATTTTTTTTTTAATTTTTCCCTGGATATCCTAGCTCCTTTGTTCTTCCAAATGAACTTTGTTATGTTTTTTTTCTAATTCAGTAAAACATTTTTTTGGAAGTTCAATGGGTATGGCACTAAATAGATAGATAAATTTGGGTAGGATGGTCATTTTTATTATCTTGGCTTGTCCTACCCATGAGCAATTAGTATTTTTCCAATTGCTCAAGTCTAGTTTTAGTTGTGTGGAGAGTGTTTTGTAGTTGTGTTCATATAGTTCCTGTGTTTGTCTTGGGAGATAGATTCCTAAGTATGTTATTTTGTGTAAGTGAGTTTCAATGGGATTTCTCTTTCTAATTCTTGCTGCTGAGCTGTGTTGGAAGTACATAGAAATACTGATGACTTATGCAGGTTTATTTTGTGTCCTGCAACTTTGCTAAAGTTGTTGATTATTTCGACTAGCTTTTTGGTTGATTCTCTAGGATTAAGTAGACCATCATATCATCCACAAAGAGCGATAACTTGGTCTCCTCATTGCCTATTTTAATGCCTTTAATTTCTTTTTCTTCTCTAATTGCTACTGCTAGTGTTTCTAATACAATGTCAAATAATAGAGGTGATAATGGGCATCCTTGTTTCACTCCTGATCTCATTGGGAATGCATCTAGTTTATTGCAGATGATGTTTGCTGTTGGTTTTAGATATATACTGTTTATTATTTTTAGGAAAGACCCTTCTATTTCTATGCTTTCTAGTGTTTTTAATAAGAATGGGTGTTGTATTTTATCAAAGGCTTTTTCTGTGTCTATTGAGATAATAATGTGATTTTTGTTGGTTTACATGTTGATATGGTCAATTACATGGAAAGTTCTCCTAATGTTGGACTATCCTTGCATTCCTGGTATAAATCCTACTTGGTCATAGTGAATGACCCTCCTGATCACTTGCTGGAGTCTTTTTGCTAGTATCCTGTTTAAGATTTTTGCATATATGTTCATTAGGGTGATAGGTTGGTAGTTCTCTTTCTCCATTTTTGACCTGCCTGGTTTTTGAATCAGTACCATATTTCTATCATGAAAGGAATTTGGTAGAACTCCCTCTTTGCTTATTATGTCAAATAGTTTATATAATATTGGGGTTAGCTGTTCTTTGAATGTTTGACAGAATTCCCTTATGAATCCATCAGGCCCTGGGGATTTTTTCTTAGGCAGTTATTAGATGGCCTGTTGGATTTCTTTTTCTGATATGGGATTGTTTAAGAATTCTATTTCTTCTTCTGTTAGTATAGGCAATTTATATTTTTGTAAATATTCATCCATATTGCCTAAATTGGTATATTTATTACCATAAAATTGGGCAAAGTAGTTTTTAATGATTGCTTTAATTTCCTCTTCATTGGAGGTGAGATCTCCCTTTTCATTTATGATGCTGTTAATTTGCTTTTCTTCTTTCCTTTTTAAAATTAGATTGACCAGTACATTGTCTATTTTGTTTGTTTTTTCAAAGTACCATCTTCTAGTCTTATTTTTTAGTTCAATACTTCTATCACTTTCGATTTTATTAAATTTTTCCCTTAATTTTTAGGATCTCTAACTTGGTTTTCTTCTGTTTTTTTTAAGTTTGTTTGTTTTAAGTTTTTTTATTTGCATTTCCAATTCATTGATCTCTGCCCTCCCTAATTTGTTAATATATGTACTCAAGGATATGAATTTTCCTATGAGTACTGCTTTGGCTGTATCCCATAAGGTTGGAAAGGATGTCTCACCATTGTCATTTTCTTCAATGAAATTATTAATTGTTTCTATGATTTGTTCTCTAAATAACTAAATAACTGATTTTGGACTATCATATTATTTAGTTTCCAATTAGTTTTTTTTATTTGGCTCTCCATGTACCCTTACTGATCACTATTTTTATTGCCTTATGATATGAAAAGGTTACATTAATTAATTCTGTTTTTTGCATTTGTATGCCATGTTTCTGTGACCTAGTATATGGTCAATCTTTGGGAATGTGCCATGTGCTGCATTCACATCTTTTACCTCTTTCTCATTTATTTTTTGATTTGATTCATCTAAATTTGATAGTGTTTGGTTCAAGTCTCCCACTAATATAGTTTTGCTGTATATTTCCTCCTTCAAATATCCTAGTTTCTCCATTAGAAATTTGGGTGCTATACCATTTGGTGCATACATGTTGATTAGTGATATTTCCTCCTTGTGTATCCATTTTAACAGAATGTATTTAATTTCCATATCCCTTTTAATCAGGTCTATTTTTGCTTTGGCTTTGTCAGATATCATGATTTCAACTCCTGCTTTCTTTATATCAGTTGAGACCCAAAAGGTCTTACTCCATCCTTTAATTCTGACCTTGTGAGTATCTACCTGCTTTATATGTGTTTCTTGAAGACAACATATGGTAGAGTTTTGTATTCTAATCCATTCTGCTATTCATCTATGTCTTATGGGTGATTTCATCCCATTCACATTCAAAGTTATGATTGTCACTTGTGGATTCCCTGACATTTTGATATTCTCCCCTAATTCTGACCTTTCTTCTTTTGCTATAACCTTTTAAACCAGTTTTAAACTAATTTATTTTAAATCAGTCCCCCTAGTCTCCTCCCTTGATATGCTTCACTTTCTAGCCCCTCCCTTTTTCCCCCTTCTTGTTTGTTGGTTGGTTTTTTTTAGGGTCTGTTAACTTCCCTCACCCTTCCTTCCCTCCCTTTTTATACTCTCTCCCACTTCCCCCTCCTTAATTTCCCCTTCTCCTCTACCCTGTTGGATAAAATAGAATTCAAGATCCCAATGGATCTAGATGTTCTTCCCTCTCAGAGTTGATTTTACTGAGAGTAAGGTTTAAGTAATGCCAATTAGCACTCTCTTCCTCTCCTTCTTATAGGATAATTCTTCCCCTCCCCTTTTCATGTGTATCTTTGTGTGAGAAAGATTATTCTATTTAAATTTTTTCTATTTCTTGAAGTATATCTTAGTATCATCAACCATCCCCCCCCCTCCCTTTTTCTTTCTTTTTCCCCCTTTCTCCATATCATCTTAATGCCCCAATCTTTCCCTCTGGGTGATTCTTCTAATTACTCTAGTAATGCATACAATTTTTGAGAGCTACACATTACATTTCCCCCATATTAATATATAAAATTTGATATGAATGTAGTCCTTATAGAAGAGAGTTTGAATAAAAGAAAATGATAACATTTTTCTCCTTTTCCCTTTCCTTCATATTTACCTTTTCTTGTTTCTCTTGCTCTTTGTTTTTCGGTATCAAACTCTCCACTGAGCTCTGGTCTTTTCTTTATGAATACTTGGAAATCTTCTATTTTGTTGAATGCCCATACTTTCCCTTGGAAGTATATAGTCAGTTTTGATGGATAGGTGATTCTTGGTTGAAGACCCAGTTCTCTCGCCTTTCTGAATATTATGTTCCAGGCCTTGCGGTCATTCAGTGTGGAAGTTGCCAGGTCTTGTGTGACCCTGATTGGCATTCCTTTATATCTAAATTGTCTTTTTCTGGCTTCTTGTAAAATTCTTTTTTTTTTGCTTGAAAGATTTGGAATTTAGCAATTACATTCCCGGGAGTTGACTTTTGGGGATTTAGTGTAGAGGGTGTTCTATGAACTCTTTAATTGCCTATTTTGTCCCCTTGTTCTAGAACCTCAGGGCAGTTTTCTTGGATGATATATTGTATTATGATATCAAGATTTCTGTTTATTTCTGGCTTTTCAGGTAGATCAACGATTCTCAGATTGTCTCTCCTTCCTCTGCTTTCAAGGTCTGTCACCTTGTCAGTGAGATATTTTATGTTATCTTCTAATTTCTTAGTCTTTTGACTTTGCTTTATTAATTCTTGCTCTTTTGTAAGATCATTGTCTTCCAGTTGCTTGATTCTGTCCTTTAAAGACTGGTTTTCATTTTCAATTTGTTCTGTCCT
Organism: Monodelphis domestica; assembly: GCF_027887165.1. NCBI lineage: Eukaryota > Metazoa > Chordata > Mammalia > Didelphimorphia > Didelphidae > Monodelphis > Monodelphis domestica. Next base: position 186,430,188 of record NC_077233.1, on the reverse strand, counting down.
GCTTTTTGAGTCTTCCAACTGTTTCTCCAATTGGGTGTTTTTGTCCCTCAGATTGCTGAATTCCCTTTGTATTATTTCCCATTTTTTCCTACGAGGAGGCTTCCATCTTTTTGATAACCTCCAATTTAAATTCTTCAACAGTTTGTGGACAATTTCCATTTCTTTTGGAAGGTTTTGGAGCATTTGTTTGTGCTTTCTCTTCTGCTATTTCCTCTGTATTTTTCCTCCATAAAATGTATCCAAAGTCACCCCCTTCTTCTTGATTTTCTTGGTGTTGGTGTGTTGTGGTTCCTGAGTACTATTTGCCATCTCTGCTTTTTTTTTTCCCTTTCAAGTCAGAAATCTGAGTGAGGAGGGCTGGCTCTCAGTGTATGGGTCTAATGATCAAGGCTTTTACCTCAGGCTAATTCTTGATTCTCCCCAGCTGTGCTTTCTTCCCGGGGATGCCCATGGTCTGCCCTCCCCTGCCTGCCAGTGTTTTGGGTGTTACTGCTCTCAGGGGTAAGTCTTTGGTGTTCTTAGTTAATTCCCAAGACCTGTAGGTGCCCCTTGCTCACTTCAGGGGTTCCCTTCACACACTCATTGATTCATTCACACTGGTTCCAAGTGCCCATGATCTTAGCTCCCCTTGCCCACCTGCCGGTGTTTCGGGTGTTACTGCTCACAGTGGTAGTTCCTTGGTGGTCTTAGCTCCCCAGACCTGGGACTGCCAGTTGCTCAGTCCTGGGGTGCCCCTCCCTTACTTGTTGATTCTGGCAAGTGCTTACTTTAACTCTGGCTCTGTAGGTGTGGTGGGGGAGGGTAGGTCATATCAGGTTTGTGTGGGAGCTTTTTTGTTCCCTTATATTGTGGAAATGCCTGAATCCCATGTACCTTCAGTGCTTCACCCTGATGTGTAGTCCCTCCGTTCTTATGAGGATGGGTTTTTTGGGGGGTCTTTTGAGGTCATCTGTATCGTTGGGCCTGAGGAGGGGAAGTGAGCCACATCTAATCTGCTGCCATGCTTACCCAGAAGTCCTCACAAACAACTTTTTACAAATTATATCTAGATATAGATAAATTGGGGATAGTCAGAAGAGGTAAAATACTAGAATTTAGGGGGATGAGAAGGTAGACTTTTAGCTGGGACTTGGAGGAAACCAAGAAAATCCGAGGGAAAAGATGACAGAGAGAATTCCAGACAAGTAGGACATCCAATAAAATACCCTAAATATGGAAATGGAGTGTCTTATACAAGGAACAATAAGGAGGACCAGTGTGGATTACAGATTACTTAAGAATGTTATTCTAGGTGTCCTTTCTTGGGAAGGCAAATGGAAGAAATTAATTGAGGAGGAAACCTACCCAGATACTAAGTACAGTAAGAGAGGGTTGGACCACTAAAATATTTTATCAGAGCCATGCTCTAGGGATGTAGAGTCATCAGTGATTAAAACTATTTTGTTTTAAAGTCAAGATGTAAAACAAAGAAAGATAGACTTTCCCCTGTCCCAGAGGTAAAAGTTTCAGACTTTGTACCTGAAGAAGAGAAAGCAGGTAATGAAAAACTGAGATTTTTTGATGGGACAGAATTGGAGGATTTGAGCTCCTTCAGTACTGTTTATGTCCCAATATTCTTTGTATGCTATCAATATAGCCATTCAAAGTATTACAATCTTTTACCAGTTTTGAAAAGGAATAATAATTACCACTTTAGTACTGTAAAAAATAGACTCGAATACAGGACTACAATCCCCACAATCCTTTGCTCCACTTCCCCAAAATGTTTTGTAATCTCACGGGAATTCTGAGGTGGGCCGAGATCGAGGAAGGATTTAAGCTGGTGGCAAAGGTTTTTAGGTTTTCTTTTGGACTTCCGTTTTGGAGCAGAGGTGTCTCTTTCATGATGTAAGGTTATTTTTTCTAGGCCTCTGGCCTAGGCACATTTTTCTTACTTGTATATTCTTTAATCCTTAACCCTTAATAAACCTCTAAAAATATAATACTCCTTGCAGAGAGAAACTAATTTCTACCTGCCTCAGTCTCCCCATATTCCTAAATTTTAATCTTTACAGTGCTCTATGTACTATGTGAGAAGGTAGGGTATGTAAGGTATTCAGGGAGGACCAGTACCTCTGGTTTGAAGGCTTGGCAAGCCCCTTTCAGCATGGATCCACCTTAGCTGGCTACCTTTCACCCAACTTTTACACCTGTGGCTCCAAAAAGCTGTCACATGTTCAATAAAACCATCTCAAACTTTTGGTGAATGTGGAGGACATCTCCCTCATACATGTGATGACTTCCTAGTTGAACTGGCAGAAGAGAACAATTTGTTATAATGGTCATGAAGGTAGCTAAAGCAGACACTGTGGAATTCTTAGAGCTGGGTAAGATATTGAAGATGCCAAGGTCTCATCCTGCATCATAGGCCATTAACAATATTCCTAATTTTTGCCTTGCTACTAGACTTTGATGAATCTAGAACAGAGAGGAAGGTTGACAACTTTGTACAACTCTGCTTCACTTAAATCCAATTCAAGCTTGAATCATGACTTTATCCTGTGATGTGATTGGTCCTCCATAAAATGAAAGACAAACATATGAGAAGATAATAATGACACTTAAAAATTTGGACACTAATGCTTTGTTGATGGAGTCATGAATTGATACAACTTATTCTGGAGAGCAATTTGGACTATGTCCAAAGAGTTATAAAACTGTGCATACCCTTTGACCTAGCAATAATATTACTAGGTCTGTATAACAATGAAAACAAAAAAGGAAAAAACTCATATGTACAAAAATATTTGTAGCAGCTTTTTGTGGTAGCAAAGTATTAAAAATTGAGATGCCCATCTTTGGGGAATGGCTCAATAAATTGTATTATATGATTTTGATGGATGAAATATTTTAGAGCTATAAGAAATGATGAGCAGGATGCGTAGAATAAAACCTAGAAAGATTTACATGAAGTGATACAAAGTGAATTGAACATAACCAAGAGAATATTGTACGCAGCAAGAGCAATATTGAACAATCATTAATTCTGAATGACAGCTATTCTCAGCAATAAAATGATCCAAGACAATTCTGAAGAACTTAGATTGAAAAATGCTACCTACCTTCAGAGAAAGAATTGATAGAGTCTGAATTTGGATTGAAGCATACTATTTTTATTCTCTTTGTATTTAAGTGTATGTGTTTTTATCTGTGTTTTCTTTTACAACATGACTAATATGGAAATATGTTTTGCATGACTGCATATGTATAACCTATATCAAATTGCTTGCTATTTTAGGGAGGAGAGAAGGGACAAAGGAAGAGAATTAGAACTCAAAAGTTTTTTAAATGAATATTTACATTTTTATGTAATTAGGAAAATATTTTATTTTATTTTATTAATATAGTAAAGTCAAGAATAATGACTAGATAGACTAAAGATATAGATATTGGTATCAGAACATATAAATTCACATAGATATTGATGTTTGGGTAGGTAGAGATAAAAATAGATATAAATGATAAAGATGCATAGAAGAAATCCATGCTACAGGCTACACAATTTAAAGTACTTTCAGGGATTTATTTCAAGATACTTCAGAATAAGGTAGTTTCTGTAGGAATTGCAAAAGACCATTAAACCCATGAAAGAGGAGGTAAAAAATCAGGGTTTTGATTTAGCCCTCCACATCTGTGCTATCCACTCAAAGATCTCATTTTATGTCCTCAGATTTTCTAAAAATTGACAAGAAGCACAAATTTAATCCATATTTTTTACAACCAGAATTGTATTCATCCTAAACCATTGTCAACATAATCAATTTAGGGAGTCATTCATTAACTAAGATAAAAAGAGGGTCCTGAAGGCTATTTGCCTCATTCAAAGCCCCTAGACCACATTCTTCTTTACCCTGGTGACATACTACACAAATCTAAAAGGAAAGGGAAAGAATACAAAGTTAAAAGTTCCTGACATTCTGGGAAATTTATCCCATTTTGGTATAAATTTTTGTCCCAATCCCATTATAGCCATTTTGAGACTTGAAGGAAATTTCACAAAAGCATCAGGCAGATCAGCTAATTTCTAAAGTAACAAGACATTATTATGGTGCCTTTCAACTACCCCAAGAGGAAATTTAAGGAGGGAGAGGGAACACAGAGGTAGCAACAACAAAGAAAGCATGCAACCAAGGTGTCTTGTGAAATCAGGACCAGTTGAGTGATAAAAACAAGGTGTCTTGATGATACAGGTAATAGCTGAGTTTAAAGTTGGGGGAGAAGGGAGAAATTTCTCCCTAAGGTGGAGCTAGTTTGTTCTCTCTCTCTGAAGTTTGCATGCAGGTATATGCCAGAGATTAGCTATGGGAGGATCAGTTATACAAGTATTAATCATGGCAATTTCCAGAAAAGAGCAGGACACAGCAGGACACAAGGAAGAGGAAAGGAATGTCTAGAACAAAAGTAGCTGCCCAAAATCCAGGGTAGTCTTTCATATTCAGACTCATTTTTGGTAGTATTACCCCAAAAGGCATATGAGAACACAATAGCTGACCTATATGTCTTGCATACAGTTGGGATTTAATAAATAATAATTGACCAACGCAAGTTTACTTTGATGTTTTTACACAATAGTTTTGAGAACTAGTTAGGCATGAATTGAAGGCAGTAATATTTTGCTAAATATTTAACAATGAGCTCTCCAGGTAGGAGAATGGAAACATAGCAAACGAATTTAATCTCTCTAGACAATGAACAAAAAGATAAGTTATGCTGAAAATTGTAGCATTCCTGGATTTCAGAGTTGTCAGTGCTGATACTGAAAATTTAACAAGCTCTCTCAAGTAAGAGCTAGGTATATAGCTCATCCTAGATTGGGGGCATCTTTAATAAAAACAAAACATGAAAATATTCAACAGCTGATCATATCATTCATTTAACAACTGAGATAGTATCACAACAGAGAAATACAGATTATAAAATTTGATTATATTTATTCCTAAAACCATTTGCTCAGTAGATGAAAACAGAGCCTAAAATCCTAGTCTAAATATGGTTTTTTCTACTCTTAATAAAGCCAAGGCAGTAGAAAGCAAGTATTTATTAAACATTTACTATGTGCCAGATACTATGCTAAGCATTTTACAAGTATTTCAATCCTTCCAATAATCCTGGGAGATAAGTACTAATATAATTATCCTTATTTTATAGTTTTAAAAAATTGAGACAGAAGTTGTGACTTGCCCAGGGTTCATAGCTAGTAAATATCTGAGACTGAATTTGAACCCACATCTTCCTGACTCTTGGCCCTGTATTTTATTTTATTTTATTGATTGATTTAACAATTCCTTACCTTCTGCCCTAATAACAGCTCTAAGAGTGAAAGGCAAGGACTATACAAATAGGGTTAAGTGTCTTATGTAGGGTCAGAGATCAGATTTGAACTCAAGTCCTCCCAAACTCTATCCACTGTGTCAACTAGCTTCTCTGGTCCTATACTTTATCCAGTGGACCACCTAGCTACCTCAGGGTGCTAAGACAGATGCAATTACAAAGATTACTTTGTTTAGGCAATATCTAGGTGAGTTTCTTGTCTCCATGATTTATTAGCTATGGAACCAAGGGCAAGTCAAATCTTTTCTAATTCTGAGCTTCCTCACCTATAAAATGGGTATAATCAAATAGTTGTGATGGAAGTGAAAGCTAAATAAATTTTAGTTACTATACTTTTGCAGATCCAAGAGGCAATTGTCAGAGGCTAGAGAGGTGATCTGTCTTGCCTTATTCCCCAATATTGATTAGGGAGAAAAGAAGAGAAGGTAATAAGCATTTATATACAGCCTACTATGTGCCAGATAATTTGATAAGCACTTTATAAATTTAATCTCATTTGATCATTACAACCCTATAAAGTAGATGCTGTTATTGTTCCCACTTTACAGTTGAGCAAACTGAGACAATAGATATTAAGTGATGTGCCATACCTTCTGTCTGAGGTCAAATTTATACTCAATCTTTAATGACTTTGGGCCCAGTGCTCTTACCTAGAGCACAATCCAACTGCCTTAACTCATCCTTCACATCATCATCACCATAGCAAAGTTTTTCAACAAATGATCACTAAAAAGTGAAAGTAGAGCTCAAAATAAACGGGGTTTGTTTAAGGATTTATGTGGCAGCTACATTGTTCAGTGGTTAGAGTGCCCTAGAGTCTGGAAGCCCTGAATTCAAATCTAGCCTCAGACACTCCTAACTTTGTGAGCCTGGGCAAATTACTTGAGCCTTTTGGACTCAGTTTCTTACTCTGTAATCTGGAGAAAGAAATGGCAAACAACTCAATTATCTTTGCCAAGAAAATCTTAAATGAGGACACAAAGAGCCAGACATGACTGAAGTAACTGAGCAACAATGAATTCTTATAATAATAAAATGTAGATACACATAAGAAGGCTGTCCACCAGGAGCCTACTCTTGGGGGATACTTCTGTACCTCAAGTCTTCCCTTTAAGTTTTGTTCCTTCTTTGGAAGCAGAAATTCTTCTACTCAACACCCTCTCCTCTGTCCCTTAACAAAAAGTCAGACAAGACTAAAATGACCTAGCAAGGACAACAAATTAAAGAATGTAAATAAATTGATGCTAAAGGATGCTGGAATTTGATTGCCTTCAGTGTTTCTCCCAGACCTGGCATGAGTTTTCATGGATTGATATCTTCCATGTTTATGGAGAGTAGGCATTGGTGAATTAACACAAGAGCTTTTAGGCAACAGGGTATCTCCAACAGAGGATCGTTTTAGTCTGAATTACTTTTATTTATATAAAGAAGCCCCACTATGGCTTTTGGTAGTTTGACTTTCTTACTTCATCGAGTGCCTGAGGTTCCAAATCATTGCCACTACTCAGAACTTGTCCATCACTTAGTTTCTCCCTTTTTCTGATCCCATATCCTTAACATCACTCTCTTCCTCCCAATACTCTTGATATCACAGAATCACAAAATTCCAGGCTCAGAAGGGATCTCAAAGGCCATGTGCTCCTACCTGCACTTAATAGGAATCCCCTCAGTAACAACCCTTACAGACTCAGGCTCTGCTTGATAACCTCCAATGAGCCATATTTTGAGCAACTGTAATAATTAGAAATTGTTTTTATTTTTTATTTTTTAATTTTATTTAGTCAATTTAGAACATTATTCCTTGGTTATAAGAATCATATTATTTCCCTCCTTCCCCTCCCCTCACTCTTCTTGTAGCCTATGCACAATTCACTGGGTATTACATGTGTCCTTGATCATAACCTATTTCCATGTTGTTGATGTTTGAATGAGGATGTTCATTTGGAGTCAAATCCCCAATAATATCCCCCTTTGCCCATGTAATCAAAGAGTTGCTTTAGAAATTGTTTTTAACAGTCTCAGAATCATAGCAACTCAGAGATTGAAAGCTGGAAGGGACCTTTGAGGTACTCTAATGAAACCTTCTCATTTTATAGCTAAGGAGATTCAAGATTCAGGAGAGTCAATAATTTATACAAAGTCACAGTAATAGTTGGATTTGAATACAAGTTTTGAGATTCCAAAGGCAATCTTTTCCCAATTCATCACTATGACTAAATTTACTTCCTGCTGCCTCTACTTATTATCCCACTTACTGTTTCTGTAAAAGCTTTTCAAAAGCCTGAAGACAGTTAGATCTTTATTAAATTTTCTCTTTTTTCCAGGTAAACATTCCTTATTTCCTCCACCACTTCTTATATAGTATATTCCAATCCCCTTGCCATCTTAGTTATCATTTTTTAGTGTAAGAAGGATATTAGAAGGGAGGCAGAGTCAAGATGACAGTGTAGAAGCAGCAAAAGTTCAAACCTCTGAATACCATTCCTTACCAATTACAAACTAAATGCTCCAAGGGGACTGAAAATCAAATCTAACAACAAGACAGATCCAAGAAACCCTCCTGCTAGACTCAATCCAAAAGGTACACCCTCCAAAAGCTGGAATTTGAGAACACTTGGGATTTAGGGGAAGGCAGAAGGAAGGTCCCAGAGCACCCCCCACACACACCCAGAGCGCTAAGGCTCCAGTGGCAATGGGAATCTCTGGGCGGGCAAAGGCACTTATCTGGAAGGTGTACCTTGAGGGGTAGGGCTGTGCCAGGCTCAGAGCATCAAACATAGGTGGTGAGGAAGGAGCTGGAGAGGGAGCACAGAGCAAGCAACCTGGTCACAGTGGCGGAGACCCTCCATATTTCTCCAGCCTTCCAGGAGGTTTTGGTCTCAGAGCACATTCAGCCCAACCCAGCTAACCATAATCCCATCAAAAGTCTTCCGAGATCAGGGAAGCCCAAGGTCCAACACCCCTCCCCCACAAAATGTACAGAGAGATCAAAGCTCCAAAGGGGGAAACTGACAGAAAACCCCCAATCCAAAAAATGAGAGGAGCAAGAGCACAGACAAATACAGGAAGTAAAGAAGGGGTAAATTTGACAAAAAAAAAAGGAAGAAATTACAATCAACAGCTTCTACACAGGCAACAAACAAAGAGCAAACAGAACTGAGGAGGAGGGATCATCAAATGATAAATCAGAAATCACAGTGAAATGGATTCAGGCTTTGGAAGAACTCAAAATGAAATTCAAAACACAATTAAGAGAAGCTAAAGACAATTGGGAAAATAACTTAAGAACTAAGATAAGTCATCTGGAAACAGAAAATAGTGGCTTGAAAGTCAAAGTCAACCAGCTGGAAAATGAGGCAAAGAAGATGAAAGATGAGGTAAAGAGGAGGAAAGATGACTTCCAAAGAAAATCAGACCAGGAGGAGAAGGATGACCAAAAAGCCGGGGATGAAATCCTGTCTTTAAGAAGCAGAATGCAACAAATAGAATTAAGTGACCTCACATAGAAGCAGGACACTTAAAAACAAAGAATGAAAAAATTGAAGAAAATATGAAGCATCTCACTCACAAAACAGAAGATTTAGAAAATAGTTTGAGGAGAGACAACTTAAGAATCATTGGTCTACCAGAAGACCATGACAAAATAAAAAACCTGGACATAATACTAAAGGAGATTATCCAAGAACACTGCCCCAATATTCTAGAACAGGAGGAAAAGTGGAGATTGAAAGAATCCACAGATCACCTCCTTTACTTACTCCCCAACTGACAACACTCAGGAATGTTATAGTCAAATTCAAGAACTGTCAGACTAGAGAAAAAAATATTACAAGCTGCCAAGAAGAAGTCATTCAGAGACCATGGAACCACAGTGAGGATAACTCAGGATCTGGCTGCATCCACACTGAAGGACCGAAAGGCATGGAATATGATATTCTGGAAAGCAAGGGAACAAGGTCTACAACCAAGTATCAACTACCCAGCAAAACTAACTATATCTTTACAGGGGAAAGTATGGTCATTCAACAAAATAGAATTCCAAGAATGTGTAAAAAAAAAGGACCAGACCTGAATAGAAAATTTGATGTCCAAGTACAGAACTCAAGAGAATCATCAAAAGTTAATTTAAAAAGAGGGAAAAAAGAAAAACAACAAAAAATAACAACAAAAAAACCCTTTTTATTAAAGAGACTCAATAAGTTAAAATGCTATGTATCTCTATAAGAAAAGAGGTCATTGGTAACTCTTAAAAACTGTTATTATTGGGACGGAGTCAAGATGGCAGCTTAGCAAGCAGCAAAAGTTCAGACCTCGTGGAAGACTCTTCCTTAACCGATACAGACTGAATGCTCCTAGGGCACCGAAATTCAATCTGAACAACAGGACAGAAGCGGGGAACCCTCCTTCTGAACTCAAATCAAAAAGGTATGCCTCCCCAAAAGCCAGAATCTGAGAATACTCAGGGCTAAGGGGAAGGCAGAAGGTAGGTCCCAGGACCACTCCCCCACAACCCAGAGGGCTGAGCCCCCAGCAGCAGTGGGAACCTCTGAGTGGGCAAAGGTGCTGGTTTGCAGGGTCTACCTTGTGAGCAGCAGGGGGCTGGGCTCAGAGCATCCAGCTTGGACAGTGGAGAGGAAACCAGGGAGAAACGGGCTTCATGTGCTTATTAATGTTTTTGATTTCTTTATCTTAAAATTGCCTATTCAGGTCCCTTGCCCATTTATCAATTGGGGAATTGTTTGATCTTTTTGTACAATTGATTTAAGCTCTTTATAAATTTGAGTAATTAGACCTTTGTCAAAGGTTTTTGTTATGAAGATTTTTAACCAATTTGTTGCTTCCCTTCTAATTTTAGTTGCATTGGTTGTGTTTGTACAAAAAAAATTTAATTTGATGTAATTAAAATTATTTATTTTACATTTTCTGATTTTTTAAAATCTTGCTTGGTCTTAAAACTTTCCTTTCCCAAAGATCTGCCAAGTATACTATTCTGTATTCACCTAATTTAGTTATAGTTTCCTTCTTTATATTTAAGTCATTCACCCATTCTGATTTTATCTTGGTGTAGGGTGTTAGATGTTGATCTAAACCTAATCTCTCCCATACTGTTTTCCAATTTCTCCAGAAGTTTTTGTCAAATACTGGATTTTTGTTCCCAAAGCTGGGTTCTTTGGGTTTATCATACTGTCTTGCTGAGGTCACATACCCCCAAGTCATTCCACTGATCCTTTCTTCTGTCTATTAGCCAGTACCATATTGTTTTGATAACCACTGCTTTAGAGTATAGTTTGAGGTCTGGTACTACTATGCCACCTTCTCTCACATTTTTTTCCAATTTTCCCTTGATATTCTTGATTTTTTGTTCTTCTAAATGAACTTTGTTATAGCTTTTTCTAATTCAGTAAACAAGTTTCTTGGTAGTTTAATGGGTACAATACTAAATGAGTAAATTATTTTGGGTAGCATTGTCATTTTTATTATATTAGCTCATCCTACCCATGAACAATTAATGTTTTTCCAGTTATTTAGATGTAATTTTAATTGTGTGCCTGGCATTTTGTAGTTGTGTTCAAATTATTCCTGTGATTGTCTCGGCAGATAAATTCCTAAGTATTTTATTTTTTCTAGGGTGATTTTAAATGGAATTTCTCTTTCAAACTTGTCCTGCTGAGATATGTTGAAAATGTAAAGAAATGCTGATGATTTGTGTGGGTTTATTTTGTATCCTGCAACTTTACTAAAGTTGTTGATTATTTCCACTAGCTTTTTAGTGGATTCTATAGGATTCTTTAAGTAGACTATCATATCATCTGCAAAAAGTGATAGCTTGGTCTCCTCATTACCCATTTTAATACCTTCAATTTCTTTTTCTTCTCTGATTGCTACTGCTAGTATTTCTAGTACAATGTTAAATAATAGAGGTGATAATGGGCATCCTTGTTTCACTCCTGATCTTATTGGGAAGGCTTCTAATTTATCCCCATTGCAGATGATGTTTAGTGATGGTTTTAGATATATGCTATTTATTATTCTTAGGAAAGTCCTTTCTATTCCTATACTTTCTAGTGTTTTCAATAGGAATGAGTGTAGTATTTTGTCAAAGGCTTTTTCTGCATCTATTGAGATAATCATGTGTTTTTGTTGTTTTATTTTGGTTTGCTAGTTGACATGGTCAATTATGTGGATGACTTTCCTAATATTAAACCATCTTTGCATTCCTCGTATAAATCCTACCTGGTCATAATGAATGACTCTCATGATCACTTCCTGGAGTCTTTTTGCTAGTATTGTATTTAAAATTTTGCATTTTGTTCATTAAGGAGATTGGTCTATAGTTTTCTTTCTCCTTTTTTAACCTGCCTAGCTTTAGAATCAGTACCATATTTGTGTCATAAAAGGAATTTGGTTGGACTCCTTTGTAAGTTAAGTCAAATACTTTGTATAATATTGGGATTAGTTGTTCTTTGAAAGTCTGATAAAATTCACTTGGAAATCTATCAAGCCCTGGGGATTTTTTCTTAGGGAGTTCTTTGATTGCTTGTTCAATTTCTTTTTCTGATATGGGGTTATTTAAATATTCTATTTCTTCTTCTGTTAATCAAAGCAATTTATAGCTTTGTAAATATTCATCCATATCACCTAGATTACCATATTTATTGCTATATAATTGGGCAAAATAGTTTTTAATGATTGCCTTAATTTCCTCTTCATTAGAGTTGAGGTCTCCCTTTTCATCTTGCATACTGCTGATTTGATTTGCTTCTTTCCTTTTTTAATTAGATTGACCAGTACTTTGTCTATTTTATTTGTTTTTTTTCCCCAAAGTATCAGGTTCTAATCATATTTATTAATTCAATAGTTCTTTCACTTTCAATTTTATTAATTTCTCCTTCAATTTTTAGGATCTATAATTTAGTTTTCATCTGGGGATTTTTAATTTGTTCCATTTAAAGTTTTTTTGATTTGCGTACCCAATTTTTTGACCTCTGCCCTCCTTAATTTGTTAATATATGAACTCAAGAATATAAATTTCCCCTTGAGTGCTGCTTTGGCTGCATTCCATAGATTTTGAAAGGTTGTCTCATCATCATCATTTTCTTCAATGAAATTATTGTTTCTATGATTTGTCCTTTAACCCACTTTGGAGAATCATACTATTTAATTTCTAATTAATTTTTATTTGCTACTCCATGTACCCTTACTAATTAGTATTTAATTGTTTTATGATCTGAAAAGGTTGCATTTATCATTTATTCTTTTTTGTACTTGTTTGCCATGTTTTTATGCCCTAGTATATGATCAATCTTTGTGAATGTACCACATGCTCCTGAAAATAGGTTGTATTCCTTTTTGTATCTATTTATTTTTCTCAACATATCTATTACATCGAATTTTTCTAAGATTTCATTCACATATTGTACCTCTTTCTTATGTATTTTTGGTTTAATTTATCTAGATCTGATAGAGGAAGGTTCAGGTCTTCTACTAGTATAGTTTTATTATCTATTTCCTCCTTCAACTCCACTAGTTTCTTATTTAGAAATTTGGATACTATACCACTTGGTGCATACCTGCTGATTACTGATATTTCCTCATTGTCTATATTGCCTTTTATGAGGATGTAATGACCTTCCCTATCTCTTTTAATCAGATCTCTTTTTACTTTAGCTTTTTCAGATATCATGATTGGAATTCCTGCCCTCTGTTTCTCATTTGAGGCCAAATAGATTTTGCTCCAGCCTTTGATTCTTATTTGTGAGTATCTACCTCTCTCATGTGTGTTTCTTGTAGACAACATATGGTAGGATTTTGATTTCTAATCCACTTGGCTATTTGCTTTTGTTTTATGGATGAGTTCATTCCATTCACATTCAGACATGATAACCACCTCTGTATTCCCTAACATTTTGATATCCTCTCCTTGTTCTGCCCTTTCTTCTTTTGCTATATCTTTTTATACCAGTGATTTGCTTTCAGTCAGTCCCCCTAATGTCCACTCTTATTATAGTTTCCTTTCTTCCCCCTCCCTTTTTATTCCCTTCTTCTTATTTTTTTTGTCTATTAAGTTCCTCCCCCTTTCCCTCCTTTTTTTGTACTCCCTGCCCATTCCCTCCCCCTTAGCTTTTCCCTTATGGCTTTCCCTGTAGGGTAAGATAGAATTCTATACCCCACCAGATGTAGATGTTCTTCCCTCTCAGAACTGATTTCACTGAGAGTAAGATTTAAGTATTCCTATTAGCACTCTCTTCCTCTCCTTCTGATGAGAGTATTCTTTCCCTTTCTTCCCCATGGGCCTCTTCGTGTGATATCAATTATCCTATTTATCTTATTCCTTCAATTTTCTCTTGGTACCATCTTCTATTTCCCCCTCCCTTTTTCTTTTCTTTTCTTTTCTTTTTTGCATATCATCTTAGGCTACTCATTGACCCAATCTTTACCTATGAATGATTCTTCTAATTACTATAATACTGAAAATAATTTTTGAAAGTTACAAAAAACATTTTTCCATACATTAATTTAAACAATTTGATATTATTGAAGTCCTTAAAAAAGAAAATTTAAATTAAAAAAAAGCATTTTCCCTTTCTCCTCTCTCTTATTTACCTTTTCATGTTTCCCTTGATCTTTGTGTTTGGATATCAAACTTTGCTCTTAGTTCTGGCATTTTCTTTAAAAATACTCGGAAATCTTATATTTTGTTGAATGCCTATACTATTCCCTGGAAGTATATAGTCAGTTTTGATGGGTAGGTGATCCTTGGTTGAAGATCTAATTCTCTTGCCTTTCTGAATATCATATTCCAATCCTTGGGGTCCTTTAGTGTGGAAGCTGCCAGATCTTGCATGATCCTAATTGGTGCTCCTTGATATCTGAATTGTCTCTTTTTGGCATCTTGTAAATTTTTTTTCCTTATCTTGGAAGCTCTTAAATTTGACAATTACATTCCTGGGGGTTGTCTTTTGAGGATTTAGTGTAGAGGGTGTTCTATGAACTCTTTCAATGTCTATTTTGCCCCCTTGTTCAAGAACATCAGAGAAGTTTTCTTGGATAATTTCTTGTAGTATGATGTTAAGGTTTCTGTTTATTTCTGGGTTTTCAGGTAGAACTATGATTCTCAAATTTTCTCTTCTAGACCTGTTTTCTTGGTCAATCATCTTCTTAGTGAGATATTTCATGTTTACTTGTATTTTGTCAATCTCTTGATTTTGCTTCATTAATTCTTGCTGTTTTGAATGATTATTGACTTCTCATTGCCCAATTCCGGTCTTTAAAGACTGGTTTTTCATTATAATCTTTTGATTTTCCTTTTCATTTTGGTGTATCCTGCTTTTCATGGCTTCCAACTGTTTAATTTTGGTCTCTAATTTAGTTATTATTTTATTTGATTTCTGGGCTTCTTTCTCCAATTGGGAGTTCCTATATTTTAAATTGTTTTCTTTTTTAACTATTCCCCATTTTTTTATAATATTCTTCTGTGTCTTTGATAAACTCTGATTTAAATTCTTCAAGAGCTTGTAGCCAATTTCCTTTTTTTTTTGAAGTTTTGAATGCATTTGTTTGTGTGTCTTCTTCTGCTATTTCCTCTGTAGTCTGGATTTTTCCTCCATAAAATTATTCAGGGTCAATGCCTTCTTCTTATTTTTCTTGGTGTTGGGAAGATGTTTTTTCTGGGTATTTTTTGACATTAGTATGGTGGGTTTTTTCCCTTTCCAGTCAGAAGTCTGAGTGAGGAGGGCAGGCTCTCTGTGTATGGAGCTATAGAGCAAAGTTTTTGCCTGTGGCCATCTCTTGAGTCTCTGGAGCTTTTACTATTTGTAACTCTTCTCTGAGCAATCTCCTCACCCAAAGTCTGTGCTCCTATGCCTGTTGGGATCTCAAGTCTAGCTGCTCTCAGGGGCAGGTCTTTGGTGGTCTTAGTCAGTTGCTAAGGACCTAGACATGCCGCTCACTTGCTCAGATTTTAGCATATGCAGGCTCTGAGTCTAGTTCACTGGCTCCATAGGTTGAGTAGGGGCAGGGTAGATCATCTCTTGTTTTAATGGAAGCTATTTCACCCCTCATAATGTGGAAATGTCAAAATCCCACATACCTCCAATGTTGCACCCTACTGTGCAGTTCCTTAGTTCTCATGAATTTGTTTTTTTTTAACCTTTTGAGGTAGTCTATATGGGTAGCCACTGATGAGAGGTAGATTCCTGCATCTAAACTGCAGTAATGTTTATCCAGAAGTCTCTTGCATATGACTTTCTAATGCCATTACTCTCTTTGACATTCCTAAAACTAATCTCGTATGTCCCTGTGCTGTTATTGTTTATCATGTGATTTTACATGATGATCAAATCTTTGGCAGTTGTGTTTAAACATTTAAAAGCAATCATCAAGCAATCTACTGAAAAGAGTTATCTAATGTTAAAAATGAACTATCTATAGATTAAACTAGATAGAATGCAAACTCAATATGAGGAATTACTCAAGGCTAAAGGGGAAATGGCAGAAACTAAAGAATATGAAGCAACTAAATTAGAGAGTGCAACTAAATCAGATAATCCAACTAAATTAGGAATGGAAACTGAATCATTAGAAGGCAAACCAGCTCATATGTTACCTCTAAGGGAGGTACCCAAAGTATCCCCAGAGCATGGTATAGTGAATCTCATGTGGTACAAACAGTTTACACAAGCTGATATAGACAGTTTTAAGAAAAATAATCCAACATATGAAGAAGAACCAATGGGAGTTGTAAAGCAGTTCAAGTGCTTAGTTAAGCTTTACAGTCCTTCTTATTTGGACTTTGTCATCTTTATGGATGAATTATTTAAAAAAAGGAGAAACAGCAGATTATACAGGACACTAATATTCTCCAAATTGCTGATTGGCCAACTCAGTATCCTAGTTGGGAAGTTAACTCTTTTGCGGGGTACAGAGATGTAACTACAGCCAGTGAGGCAATAATTGAAACTATGAGGCAAAATTCCAGACCCCCAGGAACCTGGTCTAAATTTGAGCTCCTAAAGAAGGAAGTGGGAGAGATTCCCTCCACTTTCCTCAATAGAACTATTGACTGTGAAGAAAAATAGATTGGATTTGATACTTTAACAGATGAGAATATAAATTGTATTCAAAGGCAGTTTGTAAAAAATGCATGCCCTGTGGTCTGAAATTATTTTCAGAGTAACTGTTCAAATTGGTTTGGCATTGATCTTGATGAAATTAGGAGAATTGCTATGTTTTCCAAGAAGAGAAATATAGGCAATCAGAAGAGAAAAATTATATAATTGATAACATAAGCAAAGAAATCAGAGATCTTAAAGAAAAACTAAAATCCAACGAATTGCAGGAAAAAACTGTAGCTGCACTAAGAACTTATAGATAACCCAGAAATATTTACAACCCCAGACAATACAGACAAACCCCAAGATGTTTTCTTTGTAACAGATCTGGTCATCTCATGAGAGAGTGCAGATTTAGGGGACAATTTTTGGGACAAAGGTTCAGAGGAAATTGAGGCAATATATAGAATTGCTTTAATGGATTCAGGCAAAATGGATATAGGAAATTATGGGTTTAATAATGGAATTAATAATTAATTCCAGTATGGAAGACCAAACTATTCAAATTGTTTTGATCCTATATTTTGATCCATAATTCACAATAAGCCACAGTCCTGAATACCATGCAAGAATATATCAAAGCAGTTGCTTGTCCAAAATATTCCCAGCAGCTGGAAGGAATCCGCAAAAAGGTATAACTTCATTATGAAGATATGTCAAGGTGTATGCATTTAAAATATAGTATATGGAGAAAATGAACTAGGATATATGGAAAATGGAATAAAAACTAATTAAAATGACAAAAAGATTTTAAAAACATGGCAAATTGGGAGTCAAGATGGCGGTGTAGAGGAAGTGAAAGTTCAGACCTCTGAAAACCCTTCCTTACCGATTACAAAATAAATGCTCATAGAGGACTGAAATTCAAACCTAACAAAAAGAGAGAGCAAAGGAACCCTCCTCCTGGACTCAACTTAAAAGGTACTCCCCCAAAAGCTGGAATTTGAGAACACACCTGTATAAGGGGAAGAAATAAGGAAGGTCTCAAGATCCCTCCCCCACCTAGAGTGCTAAGACTCCACTGGTAGCTTGACCCTCCGGATGGGCAAAGGAACTGGTCTGGAGGGAGTGCCTTATGGGAAAATCTGTGCCAGGCTCAGTGCTTCAAACAGGCAGTGAGAAAGAAGTTAAGAGAAGCTCAGAGAGTAGAGCAGGTAGCCTAGTTGCAGCATTGGAGACACTTCATATTGCCCCCCTCTACCGAGGTTTTGGACTCAGGACACATCCAGCTCTGCACCTCAGCTGGACTTAATCTCATCAAGGCCTCCAGAGCTCAGGGAAGCTCAAGTTCCGACACCCATGCTGCACAGACTACACTGAGAGATTTTCTGAGAAAACTCCAAGGATGAAGGCTAACAGAAATACCTAAACCCACAAAAAAAATGAGAGGATCAAAAACACAGGCAACTTCAGAGAGTAAAGAAGAGATAAATATGAGCAAACAACAAAAAAAGTAAAAAGAATTACAATCAACAGCTTCTATACAGGCAATGAACAAGGAATAAAGGAAAGTATTGAAGAAGGATGCAGGAACACCAATCAAAAAACACAGAAACTCAAGCAAATTGGATACAGGCTTTGGAAGAACTCAAAATACATTTCAAAACACAATTAAGAGAGGCTGAAGACAACTTGGAAAAGAACTTAAAAAGTAAGATAAGTCATCTGGAAACAGAAAACAGTGTCTTGAAAGCCAAAATTAATCAGCTTGAAAATGAGGCAAAGGAGACAAAATATGAGGCAAAGAAGATGAAAGATGAGGCAAAGAAAATGAAAGATGAGGCAGAGAAGATGAAAGATGACCTCCAAAGATAATCATACCAGAAGGAGAAGGATGACCAAAAAGCGAGGGAAGAAATCCAGTCTTTAATATCCAGAATACAGCAACCAGAAGCAAGCAACTTCACAAGGAAGCAGGACACTATAAAACAAAACCAAAAGAATGAAAAAAATTGAGGAAAATATAAAGCACCTCATTGACAAAACAGAAGACTTAGAAAATCGTTCCAAGAAAGACAACTTAAGAATCATTGGTCTACCAGAAGACCATGACAAAAGAAAAAACCTGGACACCATACTACAGGAAATTATTCAGTAAAAATGCCCCAATATTCTAGAACAAGAGGGAAAAGTGGAGATTGAAAGAATGCACAGATCACCTCCTGAACTTATCTCCCAACTAACAACACCCAGGAATGTTATAGGCAAATTCAAGAACTATCAGACCAAGGTAAATATATTACAAGCCCTAAGAAGAAGTCATTCATATACCATGGAACCACAGTGTTAGGATAACACAGGATCTGGCTGCATCTACACTGAAGGACCGAAAGGCATGGAATATGATATTCCAAAAAGCAAGGGAATTAGGTCTACAACCAAGAATTAATTATCCAGCAAAACTGGCCATATTCTTAAAGGGGAAAGTATGGACATTTAACAAAATAGAAGAATTCAAGCATTCGTAAAGAAAAGGCCAGAACTGAACAGAAAATTTGATGCCCAAGAACAGAACTCAAGAGAATCATCAAAAGGTAATTAAGAAAGGACAAAAGAAAAACAAAAGACCCACTTTTTTTTAAGAGACCCAATAAGTTAAAATGATATGTATCCCTGTAAGGAAAGAGGCCATTGGTAACTCTTTAAAATTGTTATTATCACCTGGCCAGCTAGAAGAATTATATGTAGAGGGAACAGTGACAAACAGTATAGGATAAAATGCCAAAACATAAATATGTATATAGATATATGTATGCATAAATACATACATATGTGTGTGCATGTATATATATTTATATATATACAATTAGAGCTATAAAAAGAGGTCAATACTAAAGGAAATGGGAAAAGAAACAAAAGGGCTTAAGTTTATATTTCACAAAGAAGCTCATGTCAGGAGTGGGGAGAATATCAATACACAGGAAGGGTAAAGAGCTTGGAGATAGGAAATATTCAACTCTTATGCACAGTGAAATTGACTCAAAGGGGGAAGAACAATCAAATACATTGGGGCAGAGAATTAATTTTCTCCCTATAGGGAAGTTGAAGGGTAACAAATGGACTGGTGGGGAGGGAAGCAGTGAAAGGGAGAGTGAGGGGGGTAGTATAAAAAGACTGTAAAGAAAATAAGAGGGGGATAAGAAAGGAGGGGCAGTATAAAGGGAATTAATATAAGGGTGGGAATTAGGGGGACTGATTAAAAGCAAAACATTGGTGTAGAAGGAAATAGAGAAACAAGAAAAGGCAGGATTAGGAGTGGAAATCAAAATGCTGGGAAACACACAGCTGGTAATCATGACTCCAAATGTGAATGGAATGAACTCACCCATAAAATGCAAGTGGATAGCAGAATAGATTATAAAACAAAACCCTACTATATGCTATCTACAAGAAACACACATGAGGAAGGTAGACACATATAGGGTAAAAGTAAGAGGAAGGAGCCAAATCTATTGGGCATCAACTGATAAAAAAAAAAAAGGCAGGAGTCTCAATCATGATATCTGACAAAGCCAAAGTAAAAATAGATCTAATTAAAACTATAAAGCTAGTGGAAATAATCAACAACTTTAGCAAAGTTGGAGAATACAAAATAAACCTACATAAGTCATAAGCATTTCTGTATATCTCCAACAAATCTCAGCAGCAAGAATTAGAAAGAGAAATTCCATTTAAAATCACCCTAGACAATATAAAATACTTAGGAATCTATCTGCCGAGACAAACACAGGAATCATATGAATAAAACTACAAAACACTCTCCACACAATTAAAACTAGATCTAAACAATTGGAAAAACATTGATTGTTCATGGGTAGGATGAGCTAACATAATAAAAATGACAATCCTACCCAAATTAATTTACTTATTTAGTGCCATACCCATTGAAATACCAAAAAACTTTTTTTACCAAATTAGAAAAAAAACATAAAAAAGTTCATTTGGAAGAAAAAAAGATCAAGGATATTCAGGGAAATCATGGGGAAAAAATATGAAAGAAGGAGGCCTTGCAGTCCCAGATCTCAAATATACTCTAAAGCAGTAGTCATCAAAACAATTTGGTACTGCCTAAGAGACAGAAAGGAGGATCAGTGGAATAAACTCGGGGTAAGTGACCTTAGCAAGACAGTCTGTGATAAGCCCAAAGATTTCAGTTCTGGGGACCAAAATCCACTATTTGATAAAAAACGCTGGGAAAATTGGAAGACAGTATGGGAGATATTAGGTTTGAATCAACTTCCCACACCCTACACCAAGATGAACTCAGAATGGGTGAATGACTTAAATATAAAGAAGGAAACTATAAGCAACTTAGGTGAACACAGAATAGTATACTTTTCAGATCTTTGGGAAAGGAAAGAATTTAAAACCAAGCAATAACTAGAAAAAATCAGTTTTTTGTAATTGTATAATGTAAATGTATAATGTATATGTAATGTACATGTAAATGTAAAGTGAATAATTTTGTTCACATCAAATTAAAAGGTTTCTGTACAAACAAAACCAATGCAACCAAAATTAGAAGGGAAGCAACAAATTGGGAAATAATTGTCATAACAAAAACCTCTGACAAAGGTTTAATTACTTAAATTTATAAAGCACTAAACCATTTGTACAAAAAAATCAAGCCATTCTCTAATTGATAAATGGGCAAGGGACATGAATAGGCAATTTTCAGTTAAAGAAATCAAAACTATTAATAAGCACATGAAAAAAGTGTTCTAAATCTCTTATAATCAGAGAGATGCAAATCAAAACAACTCTGAGGTATCATGTCACACCTAGGAGATTGGCTTCATGACAGCAATGGAAAGTAATGAATGATGAAGGGGATGTGACAAAGTCGGGACATTAATGTATTGCTGGTGGAGTTGTGAATTAATCCAACCATTCTTGAGGGCAATTTGGAATTATGCCCAAAGTGTGCTAAAAAACTGTCTTGCCCTTTTATCCAGCATAGCAATGCTGGGTTTGTACCCCAAAGGGATAACAAGGTAAAAGATTTGTACAAGAATATTCATAGCCTCGCTCTTCTTGGAGGCAATGAATTGGAAAATGATGGGATGCCCTCCAATCGGGGAATGGCTGAACAAATTGTGGTATATTTTGGTGATGGAATACTATTGTGTTCAAAGGAATAATAAACTGGAGGAATTCCAAGTGAACTGGAATGACCTCCAGTAATTGATGCAGAGTAAAAGGAGCAGAACCAAGAGAACATTGTACACAGAAACTGATATACAGTGGTACAATCAAATGTAGTAGACTTCACCATTAGTGGCAATGCAGTGATCCTGAATAATTTCGAGGGATCTATGAGAAAAAACCAGTATCCACATTTAGAGGAAAAACTGTGGGAGCAGAGACACAGAAGAATAACAACTGCTTGAATACATGGGTCGAGGGGGATATGGTTGGGGATGTAGACTCTAAATGAACATCCTAATGCAAACATCACCATCATGGAAATAGTTTTTGATCAAGGACATGTAATTCCCAGTAAAATTGTGGGTCAGCTATGGGAAGAGTGAGTTTAGGGGAAGGAGTGAAAAAATATCATTCTTATAACCAATGAATAATGTTCTAAATTGACTAAATAAATTAATTTAAACTTTAAAATTGGCAAATTAGTACAGTAAAAATCAATGAAGAATTAGAGAATGAGGAATAGGAACAAGTGTTGAGTTTTTCTGATCCTAGTGTGTTAGCTCCTGTGATACCTGTCCATTCTCCAGGAAATAGCATAGAACTCCATGTAACCCTAAAAATAGAAACACAAGTTTATGATTGTAATTTAGACACAAGTGCTACAAAATCTGTGTTGCAGAAATCCCATGAGGAAAGCTGTGGGTTCAATAGAAGTTGTGGGTGTGACAAGTGTCTATTACTCCTTACGATAAATCCTAGGGATTCAGTTTACATAAAAAGTCCTTAAGTATTAAGTGTATTTGAGAAAAAAAATGTGACTGCATTGCCTTCATGTGAATAAAAAGCAACAGAAGCAGAAGAGATTACATCAGACAAGACCACAGTCAAAAAGATATCAGAAGAAGACATTATTCAAGAAGAAGGAGAATGAAATAGACAGAGATCAAAATCAAGACAAAGAAGACAACATAGAAGAAACATAGATGACAGCAAAAGGATGATTGAACAGTTACAAAGACATTGCAGAAAAAATCAACACAGAGAACAGGAACACAGACTGATTATGGACATGAACTATAATTTTTTATTTTGCTCCATTCTAACATTACACACTTTCACTATAGTTGCAAACAAACTCTATATAGTAACAGCACGAAGACAGAAGATAGTAGCAGACGAGGTGACTTTAAAGAATTGGTTAAGTATTCAATACAAAATGACATACACATATAAGACACATTTCTCACAAACTCTGAAACATCATAACCAGGTGATGACTATCCATAGAAATAAATAAATACAGATAAATCACCTTGGGAAAATAATAATAACTGTACACATTAAAATAACAAGATTTTATCTCATATTATTTCACAGAACACACAAGAACACCTATGTGTTCCTAAGAGATATAATTAAGAAAACATACATAACTTTCTAAAGAAAATCTTTAAGTTTTTCTTAGACTATCTTAAGGGGGAAGTTTATTTTCCTGCTGCAACATATAGTAGTAGTAGTAGTCTCTCAGTAACTGAGGATGACTATTGTCTCTGTGTGTTTCTGTGCACAATGAAACTTGTGCATGAAGATTTAAGTGGAAAAGTCGATGCACAGAGACAGTCCCACTCTCTCGGCGTTGGAAGCCTGGGTCCATTGGCACGAAAAGTCGTTACATCTGGAGACTTCCTCAGCTGCATTGAATGGCCGTGTTGTCTTTTGTGCTCCAACACGCCCTAAGCACTCCACAGTGCCTTGCTGTGTTGCCATCTCAGCCATTGAACCTTCTTAATGTTTTCTTCCATCTGTTCAGCCGAAGCAGTCTTCACATATTGGGTGAGCAAAGCCCTAGTTCACCAGGGGTCCACGACGACCCGATGGCTACCCTAACAAGGTTTAGCCGGCCTGTCGAAGCCATTGCCCAGAGTGTGACCTCTGCCCCATGCTAGCAGCTACTGGGAGCCACAAGTGAGAGCTGAGTGTCAGGTGAGGGTCAAAGGCTGGAGAGCTGCCCTAGGAGGGCACAACAAGCCCTCCATACCAAAGATATTACTCCTCCCTGAGCACCCCATACACCCCAACATATAGTTTATATATAACATATATAGAGATGTAGAAATTGTACAGATCTGTATATTTATATAGATGTATATATAGTTAAATTATTATAAAGTTTTGATTTTATTAGTATAATAAGTTGATTTTGAGTTTTAATGCAGTTAATTTTGGTTTTCTGTATTAATGATAAGATCTTAGGATAGTAAAAAGTTTCATTTGAATTGTTCAAATAGTATTTGTAAAATGAAGTTTGCATGAATTTTGCATATTTATTATTTTAGATAGACTTTAGTTTTTGTAAAACAAGTTAGTTTGTAACATATTTTATTGTTTGAAAATTTTTTCAAATGTTTGCATTTTGTGTTTTCCATTTTAAATTTCTCTAATCGTTTATTCTGCACTTTCATTTGTGCAAATAATTTTTCACTGATTATTTGTTTTTATTGAAATTTTCTTTTCTTTCATTTATATCCCTATTATAGGTTAGCATAGAAGTGTAGCAATAAGAATAGGATAAGCAGTATAAGATTAAAATTATTTTTAGGAAATATAATAATAATAAGGTTAGGTATAGTTTAGAATTACATAGAATAGCAAGCATATGGGAGAGTTTTTTATCTCTTCATATGCTTGAAGGGAAGAAATTGTAAGGATGATATTAGAAAACAAGTATTGTTTTATCAGTTTAGGGATAAAAAGTAGAGTGCTGGCTTGAGAAAGAACTGGAGTTTAAAGCTGACCTAAGAGAGTATGTTAATTTCAGATGTTGACAGTTATAACCATTTTTCTGTGTCAATTACTCTCTCTGGTAATTGGGAGTTGGTTTCTGGCAGTTGGCAGAGACACACACTCAGAGATTCCCTCTCAGAGCTGGAGGAGGTAGCATCTTTGTCTCTCTCTCTATCTGAGGGAAAGACCTGGAGGAGCTTAGTGTTTTCCTTTCCCAACTTGGGAAACAATATTGACTATCTATTGCAGCCTTTATAGATGGATTTAACTCTGAGAAGACCAAAGAAAAACCTGGTTTTTAGTTTGGACTCTGAGTTTGTTAAGGCTCAGAGTCATAACTTGATTCTTGCTGAGACTCAACTAGCTAGCCTTTGCTATTTTATAATTTGAAGGCAACATTAAGAATTACAAGGATAACAGTGGTAGTTTTTATTTAGATAGTATAAATTATGGGTTAGTCAGATCAGGGAGGATTAGTGTAGCCTGTGAATCACAGGAGAATCAGTTCCTTGTGGAACCAGGGCATTTATTTGGGTGTATTTTAAATCCCTTAGAATTAGAAATCCTTTTCTATCCTTATATATATCAAAAATATTTTAGTTTTATAATAAGAATCTCTTTAGCATTCTTGAGCCTGGCCCTGAAGGGAAGTTCACATTTGAGCTTCACTTCATCACTGAGGATACTTTTGATTACATCTATCAAAAGTATCTGAACAGTTTTGAAGCTGTATTGGCGAGTTTCCCATATATTTTTATGTACCTCACCATTGTCATTTATTTTTACATTAGGTGTGTGCCAACTCATTGATAATGTCTCCAAAATATGACAATACATATCTTCCAATCTTGACCATAATCTTTTTTTTATTTTTATTTGGTCATTTCCAAACATTATTCATTGGAAACAAAGATCATTTTCTTTTCTTCCCTCACCTCTCTCACACCACCTCTCCCATAGCCCACACGCAATTCCACTGGGTATCACATGTGTTCTTGATTCAAACCCATTTCCATGTTGTTGGTATTTGCATTAGAGTGTTCATTTAGAGTCTCTCCTCAGTCATATCCCCTCCACCCCTGTAGTCAAGCAGTTGCTTTTCATCGGTATTTTTACTCCCACAGTTTATCTTCAGCTTGTGGATAGTGTTTTTTAGATCCCTGCAGATTGTTCAGGGACACTGCATTGCCACTAACGGAGAAGTCCATTACCTTCGATTGTACCACAATGTATCAGTCTCTGTGTACAATGTTTTCCTGGTTCTTCTCCTTTCACTCTGCATCACTTCCTGGAGGTTGTTCCAGTCTCCATGGAATTCCTGCACTTTATTATTCCTTTTAGCACAATAGTATTCCATCACCAACAGATACCACAATTTGTTCAGCCATTCCCCAATTGAAGGACATCCCCTCATTTTCCAATTTTGGGCCACCACAAAGAGTGCAGCTATGAATATTTTTGTACAAGTTTTTTTTTTCCTTATGATCTCTTTGGGGTACAAGCCCAGTAGTGCCATGGCTGGATCAAAGGGCAGACAGTCTTTTATCGCCCTTTGGGCATAGTTCCAAATTGCCCTCCAGAATGGTTGGATTAATTCACAACTCCACCAACAATCAATTAGTGTCCCTACTTTGCCACATCCCCTCCAGCATTCATTACTTTCCATAGCTGTTATGTTAGCCAATCTGCTAGATGTGATGTGATACCTCAGAGTTGTTTTGATTTGCATCTCTCTGATTATAAGAGATGTAGAACACTTTTTCATGTGCTTATTAAGAGTTTTGATTTCTTTGGCTGAGAACTGCCTGTTCATGTCCCTTGCCCATTTATCAATTGGAGAATGGCTTGATTTTTTGTACAATTGATTTAGCTCTTTGTAAATTTGAGTAATTAAACCTTTGTCAGAGGTTTTTATGAAGATTGCTTCCCAATTTGTTGCTTTCCTTCTGATTTTAGTTACATTGGTTTTGTTTGTACAAAAACTTTTTAATTTGATGTAGTCAAAATTATTGATTTTACATTTTGTGACTCTTTCTAAGTCTTGCTTGGTTTTAAAATCTTTCCCTTCCCAAAGTTCTAACAGGTATACTATTCTGTGTTCACCTAATTTACTTATAGTTTCCTTCTTTATGTTCAAGTCATTCACCGATTCTGAATTTATCTTGGTGTAGGGTGTGAGGTGTTGATCCAAACCTAATCTCTCCCACACTGTCTTCCAATTTTCCTAGTAGTTTTTATCAAGTAATGGATTTTTGTCCCAAAAGCTGGGGTCTTTGGGTTTGTCATAAACTGTCTTGCTGAGATCATTTACGCCAAGACTATTCCACTGATCCTCCTTTCTGTCTCTTAGCCAGTACCAAATTGTTTTGATAACCACTGCTTTATAGTATAGTTTGAGATCTGGGACTGCAAGTCCTCCTTCCTTTGCATTTTTTTTTCATGATTTCCCTGGATATCCTTGATTTTTTTGTTCTTCCAAATGAACTTAGTTATGTTTTTTCTAATTCAGTAAAGAAGTTTTTTGGTAGTTCAATGGGTATGGCACTAAATAAGTAAATTAATTTGGGTAGGATTGTCATTTTTATTATGTTAGCTCATCCCACCTATGAGCAACCAATGTTTTTTCCAATTGTTTAGATCTAGTTTTAGCTGTGCGGAAAGTGTTTTGTAGTTGTGTTCATATAGTTCCTGTGTTTGTCTCGGCAGATAGATTCCTAAGTATTTTATATTGTCTAGGGTGATTTTTTTTTGTTTTTTGTGTGTGTTTTTTTTTAAATATATTTTATTTGATCATTTCCAAGCATTATTCGTTAAAGACATAGATCATTTTCTTTTCCTCCCCCCCCACCCCCCATAGCCGACACGTAAGTCCACTGGGCATTAGATGTTTTCTTGATTTGAACCCATTGCTTTGTTGATAGTATTTGCATTAGAGTGTTCATTTAGAGTCTATCCTCTGTTATGTCCCCTCAACCTCTGTATTCAGGCAGTTGCTTTTTCTCGGTGTTTCCACTCCCATAGTTTATTCTAGGGTGATTTTGAATGGTATTTCACTTTCTAATTCTTGCTGCTGAAATGGGTTAGAGATAGATAGAAATGCTGATGACTTATGCGGGTTTATTTTGTATCCTGCAACTTTGCTAAAGTTGTTGATTATTTCGAGTAACTTTTTGGTTTATTCTCTAGGATTCCTTAAGTAAACCATCATATCATCTGCAAAGAGTGATAGCTTGGTCTCCTCATTGCCAATTTTAATACCTTTAATTTCTTTTTCTTCTCTAATTGCTACTGCTAGTGTTTCTAGTACAATGTTAAATAATAGAGGTGATAATGGGCATCCTTGTTTGACTCCTGATCTTAATGGGAATGGATTTAGTTTATCCCCATTGCAGATATTAGCTGATGGTTTTAGATACATACTGTTTATTATTTTTAGGAAAGGCCCTTCTATTCCTATACTTTCTAGTGTTTTAAATAGGAATGGGTGTTGTATTTTATCAAATTGACCATAATCTTGCCAGGTCCATTCTAATAGGACATATTCCTGGGCAATTGTTCCAAATCACTAGAGCTGCACTATAGTTGTGGCTAAATTCTATCTACTTTTTTTTTTAACCCTTATCTACCATCTTAGAATTGATACTGTGTATTGGGTCCAAGGTAGAAGAGTTGTTAGAGCTATGTAATGGGGGTTAAGTACCTTGACCAGGGTCACTCAGCTAGGACCTCCATCTGGACCCAGGACTTCTGCTTTCAATCTAGTGAAGCACCAATCTACCCCCATTCAATCTACTTTGGGTGCTAAATTTGGATTTTGATGATTTCAGAATTAATTCAACATATTTTTATGGTGGGTTGAGATTTTTGTTTATCTCTATTTTGTTTAGTCTTTTAAATTATACTTTAATTATGATCTCACCAAAGGCCAGGCTACCTCTAGGAAGTTCTAGATAGAATATGTCATAGTTACAAACTTAATCATGGTTAACATCTCCAATAGGAAAAGGCAATGAATACAAACTTGAATTAAGGTTTGGTTACTATGTGTTATTAAGAAAAAATCATTTAATTTAATTGAAACTCTACATCTTTGTTAAAGGTGTCAGAACATGAATGTATTGACTGAACTTGTCTTATTGTTGTGAAATAAAAACACATGGAATTCTAGAAAAAAGTGATTAGTGTCAAAGAACTGAGTTCAAAAGTCTCCCATTTACCCTTTCCTAACTATGTGACCATGTACAAATCATTAAACCCCTCTGGAACTTAATTTATGTCTCTTATACATGGATGCATACCATCATGGTTGACAGGAAGAAAACTCTTTTTCTTACCTCTCATAATCATAAATAGCTGTAATCATGACAGATAAACTTTGACATATGATTAATTTTAACAATAAAAATGTGAACAGAACCATATGGTATAAATTTATTCATTAGCAGATTTTCCTTCTGGTGACATCAGCCCATGTCTTTTGTCAAGGCAGGGCAAAATTAAATAATATCTGACCTGGTTGGAGCTGCTCTTCTAAATTGCTGATCTTTAATCTAGAGAGGAAAAGCTAGGTGGCACTATAGATAGAACACCAGACCTGAAGTCAGGAAGGCCCTAGTTCAAATTCAGTATCAAATAGTAGTATATAACCTGGGTAAGTCACTTTACCCTGTTTGCCTCAGTTTCCTCATCTTGTAAAATGAACTGGAGAAGGAAATGGAAAACCATTCTAGTACTTTTACAAAAGAAAATTCCAAATGGGGTGATAAAGAGTCAAGTATAATTGAGAAATGATGAAACAACAGAAAATCCAGAGGTGGTGAAAGTGGCATAGAGTAGAGCATTGGACTTGGAATTAGGAATCTTTAAGTTCAAATCTTTCCTCAGATACTTACTAGCTGTGGGATTCTAGGTAAATCGCTTAATCCCCTTGTGCCTCAGTTCCCTCCTCTATAAAATGGGGATAATAATAGCACTTACCTCCAAGAGTTGCAATGAGAATCAAATGAGGTAACAATAAAGTGCTTTGTAAACCTTAAAACACTACATAAATGCTAATGATGATAACCTATCCATCCAAAAAAATTAAGACAGATCCCTGTTTCATCTGGCAGTTATTGCTTACCACCCAAGAAAAAAGAACTTGTCATTTCAGCATAACCTAGAAATGGAATAGAGTCTTAGATAAAAGTCTGAGAGACCCAAAGAGAAGCCCAAATGGCTTCCTCTTAGAAAATAATGTGCTTTGGGTTCTCAGGAAGTGGAATCCATCCTGAGGAGCAGAAAAGTAAATAATCAGTTACCTAGCTGGGAAAAGGCTCACCATAGCCTCAGGCAGTCTGTGTTGATCATGAAACAGGGTTTGTTTGAAATTTCAACATGCCAACTCTAGATTGGTCTGGAAAGACAGGAGAAGAAATGCATTGATGATTTATATTATAGATCCTCCCCAATCTCCATGCCCCGATATACGTCACACATACCTCCTCACGCCAATTAATTACTGGACAAAGAATAATCTTTAATATGGAGCAGGTTCCAGCCCAGAAATGAGAGTTGCCTTCAGGAAATGCCCACACACCTTTGCTGAGAGGACATTTGTTTTACTAGCCCTTTGTAGGAAACTTGAACTCCATTTGGTCAAAAGATATCATAGCCATCTGAGCAAAAGAAAGGTCAGTGCCATCATTTGGTTCAGCTGTCACAAATTTTCAGAAACATTTTCTTTTTCAAAGAAAGTCTTCCTAGGCAAAAATCCTGTGATCACCTTCTGTAGTCCAATGACCTGACTGATCTAAAGCTTCCAGCTCCTTTTGTTTTTGCTCAGTCTGGATGTCCTTGAAGCAGTCAGTCAGCATTTATGAAGCACAAGCTATGTGCCAGGCACTGTGCTAAGTGCTAGGGATACAAAAAAAAACAAAAAAGAAAAAGAAAAAGAAAAAAGAGAGTCCCTGCCCTCAAGGAGATCACAGTCTTTTGGGGGAGACAACAAGTAAATAACTGTGTACAAACAAGTTATATATGGAATAAATAGGAAATAATTAAGAGAAAGTAGGTGCTATGATTAAAAGGGAATGGGGTAGGGCATCTAGGTAGCTCAGTAGATAGTCAGGCCTAGAGATGGTAGGTCCTTAGTTCAAATGTGGCCTCAGTCACTTCCTAGCTGTGTGACCCTGAGCAAGTCTCATAACCTCAGTTGCCTAGCCCTTACTGCTCTTCTGCCTTAGAACCAATACTTAATATTGATTCTTAGATGGAAGGTAAGGGTTTAAAAAAAAAGAGGAGTTGGGAAAGGCTTTCTATAAAAGACTGGATTTTAATTTGCACCTTAAGGAAGTCCTGGAAGCCAAGAGGTAGAGATGAGCAGAGAACATTCCAGGAATGGGGGACATCCATGAAAATGCCCAGAGACAAAAGCCTTGAAGGGTAAATGAACAAAAGGCAGCAATGGTTCAAAGGGCCATGGATTAAAGCAAACAAAAGCTTAGAGATAATACCCACATAGCAGCTGAAGAAGTCTCAGAGGTCTGGTTCAGTCCACTAATTTTATAGATTAAGAGACAAGGCCAGAGTGCAGAGATTTCTAAGGTCACTCAGGTAGTAAGTAGTGTGGAGATTTGAGCACAGATCATCTAACTTCACATCTAATTCTTTTTCTACTACCTTATAGCTGCCTTAAGGTCATCCAGTCCAAGCCCTTCTTCCTAATAAAGTGAGGACCAAGGAGGTCCAGCCAGGGTCACTAGCATGACAGAGGATTACAACTCAGGTCTCCCTCCTTCCAGGTCCAATATTCTTTCCACTATGCCAAGGTTGATCAATATAATTAAGGTCTATCACATTTAAATGATAGTACTAGGATTTGTGTGATGGTGAAACTGGGGTCAAACTCCTACGTGTGGCAGTCAAGACCTTACACAAGTGGACTCTCCTTTACATTTTTTGGCTTTATCTCATACTATTCCATTCCATATATTTTTGTTAAATTACTCTCTGAATCCTTCACACGCAAGCTGCTCCTGAAATCACTCACTACTCTCCCACATCTGTACCTTTTCTTGGTCTATTCCCTATGCCAGGAATATCCTCCCACCCACGTGGGCTATTGCAACAGCTTCCTTTCTTTCCACCTCCACTCTCCCCTCCTCTGATAGATACTTTATTACTCTGCCAAATTTATCTTTCTTATGCATACATCTGGTAGAGTCACTCCTGCTGAAAAATACCCAATGACTCCCTATTGCCTCCCAAGTAAATTTCTAATTCCTGGACAAAGTCTCTTCTCTCCAACCCTACCTTTCCTGACATTTCATGCACCATATGGGGCTCTCAAATTAAATTATTCCTTGTAGCTACAAAACACACTATACTCTCTCTCACACATCTGTATCTTTCCTTTGATTGTTCCTATGCCTCGAATGTTTTCTGTCTTCCTATTATATTCCTACTCATCCTTTTAAGCCCAACTCAAATGCCAGTTCCTCTAGGAAGCCTTTCCTGATCTCCATGAGTGATTCATGTATAAATAACTTATTTTTAACAAGAGAAAAACAAGGAGAGACAGTAGCAGACAGACAGAGTGGGAGAGATTTCACTCTATAGGTATAGATAAGTCTATCTATCGTTATCTATAGAAAAAATGGATACAAATCTATCTATAGATATAGCCATCTCTCTCTATCAACTATTAAAAAGGAAGTACATTAGAGAGTTACCTCCCAAAGTGCTATGTGAGTGAGGTCTGAGGGAGAAATTTGCCACTGCTTATGGAGATCAAGGAAAGGTTTTTTTCCTAGAGGAATTCGCATTTGAGTTGGGCTTGAAAAGATGAAAGACTGATATCTATATATATATAGATCTTTCTATCTATATCTATAACTCTCTATCTTGATTTGTCTATGTGTATATAGTATAGGTATATATGTGTCTATATATATACATATTCTATAGATATGGGTGTATCTACATTGGACAGCTAGGTGGTACAATAGCTAGAGCACTAAGTCTAAAATCAGAAAGACCTGAGGCCAAATCAGGCCTCAAATACTTATTTGTTGTATGACCTTGGGCAAGTCACTTAACTTTGTTTGCTTCAGTTTCCTCATCTATAACATGAGCTTAAGAATGAAATGGTAAATCACTTCAGTATCTTTGCCAAGAAATCCCCAAATGGGGTTACCAAGAGTTGGGTACAATGAAAATAGCTAAATAGCTGAACAACTCACCTATATATAGGTGAGTTGTTTATATATATATATATATATATAAACATATATATATCTTTCCATGTCAACTAAATATTGATAGATATAGACTATATCTAGGAAGAGGGAGAGAGGAGAGAGAGAGAGAGAGAGAGAGAGAGAGAGAGAGAGAGAGAGAGAGAGAGAGAGAGACAGAGAGAGAGACAGAGAGAGAGACAGAGAGAGAGAGACAGAGACAGAGAGAGAGAGACAGAGAGAGAGAGAGAGAGAGGAGAGGAGAGGAGAGGAGAGGAGAGGAGAGGAGAGGAGAGGAGAGGAGAGGAGAGGAGAGGAGAGGAGAGGAGAGGAGAGGAGAGGAGAGAGAGAGAGAGAGAGAGAGAGAGAGAGAGAGAGAGAGAGAGAGAGAGAGAGAGAGAGAGAGATGGAGAGGGGGAGAGAGAAGGAGGAGAGGGAGAAAGGGAGAGAGATTTCAGTCAGCTAAGTCAGTAACTTATCCTCCTAATAGACCAGATGCTTTTGAGGTCAGGGACTATTCTATGATCTAAACGTTTTATCTACCTCAGCACAATGAAACAGTGGGAAGTGTGTGAAAATAGAGTCAGAGAATCTATTTTTGAGCCCCAGCTTTGCTGCATACTACTGATGTCCACTTAATTGTGTGGACCTCAGTTTCCTTATCTGTAAAATGAAGAAAGTTTAACTAGAATACCTTTAAGATCCCTTCCAGCTACAAATCAATGATCCCATGTCGTGCTGTTGATAGTCATTGATCCATGGCTCTTTTTATTTTGCCTTCCTAGAAGCTAGATTAGTCCCAGACTCTGGGACATTGTTGAGACTGCAAGTGGGAGATTAGAAGAATGTGATCGTTTCTACACAAGGATACATATATGAGGAGGTGGCACTAGAGTACCTCCAAATATTGATTGCCTCAAGTCATCTGTAGATTGCACCACCACCACTATGACTTTCACTGTCTTTCTATGTGGTTCTTTCACCGCCAGATCACTTCTTTGGGTATAGTGACTCCAGAAGGTCACTATTAAAATCCAAAGGTGAATCAGAACCCATTCACACATTGGCAGGGGCTCATGCCAGAGTAGTTTAGAAAGAAGAAAACAGGGCCTGGCAGTAATATAGCACCAGCCATTTTAGTTGTAAGTCATAGGGTCAGAGAGACAGTATAGGTCGGGGATAGAAAGCTTCCCTGGGAGTTAGGAAAGCTGAGGTTCAAGTGTTCTCTTTGGCATACTAGTGGCTGGCTTTGTGACACCGGGCAAATCACTTTACCTCAGAGTGCTGGGCAGAATCTTTAATCTTTTTAAATTGATTATTCATTCCTTTATGCATTTTTACATTCTTTTTTAAAAATTTGAATTCCAGATTCTTTCCCTTTCTCCAGCTCCTCCCTCACCTGTTGAGAAGACATACAATATGATATCATCTGTGAAGTCATGCAAAATATATTTCCTTATTAGCCCTATTGTGAGGAAATGAAAAATGAAGTGAAAAAAAAAGAAAAATGAAGTAAAAAATTATGTCTAGGCAACATTCTAAGATTATAAGTGGCAGAAAAGGGGTTGACCTGTACTGGTTGCAAGAGGTTCCCTCTATTTTAGGATCATGGAGAACAAGCTAGAAGGGAATCATGTACAATGCTTCATGACCTCATGGACCATGCTCTCCATGGGCTTTTCTTGGTAGAAACAATAGAGCAGCTTGCTAATTCTTTCTCCAATGAGTTAAGGCAACAAAGCTCAAGTGACTTGCTAAGATAGCAAATGTCTGAGGCCAAATTTGAACTCAGGTCTTCCTGACTCCAGACCCAGCACTTTTTCCACTATGCCATCTTGCTGCCTCTAAGAAGTTCTTAGGAAGGCATCTTAGATATCATCAGCATTACTCTATTTTATAGAGGAAACCAAGGCTGAGGGTTGAAGGTAAGTGTGATACAGTCATAGACTCCATCCCTTGCCAGGGTTATAGATTAAGAGCTAGCAGGGTCCTTAGAGTTTTTCTAATGCAATTCTCTCATTTTACAAACTGAGCCCCACAAAGGCAAGATAACTTGTGCCTTGTCAAAAAAAAGTATTCAGTCAGTCATCAAACATTATGAAACCTCCCCTAAGAGGCAGGCACAAATTATCTCTGATTTCAAGGATCTCACAGTCTAATGAGTGAGAAAGAATATGAGCAATTATGCACAAACAAACCATATACATATAAGATCAATTGGGGACAGCCTCAGAAGGAAGACACTAAGATTAAGGGAGACTAGGAAAAGTTGTTGCAGAAAGGGTGATGTTACCTAGACTGAAAGGAAGCCAAGGGAGTCAGGAGGCAGAGATGATGAAGGAGAGAATTCCAGGCAGTGGAAAAATACTCAAATGGAGTGTCTTGTGCGGGAAATAGCAAAAGCACTAGTGTCGATAGATCACCAAACAAATGGAGGGGAGGTTTTCTAACTCCACATTCAATAGTTTCCATCATGCTGCACTATTATCTTTCTAGGTCTCATTTGAAAAATGGGGAAGATGAACTAAATTATGCCTGTTGTTCATCCTTTGTTTTCAAAGATTGGTGATAACTAGAATGGATGTCCCACTGTGTTGGGAAGGTAAGTTCTGAGCAAGTGAATCACTAAGTTGGCCTTAATATGATGAATTCTTTGACACAGCTAGGTGTTTTGAGTAGATAGAGACCTGGGCTCTCTATCTACTGGATAGATACTGGACTCTAGAAATCTAGAGTTCAAATCTGGCCTCAAATACTTCCTGATTTTATGACCCTGGGCAAGTTACATAATTTTTTCCAGCCTCAGTTTCCTCAACACTAAAATGAGGATAATAGCAGCACCTGCCTCCCTGATGTTTTGGGGGCTAAATGAGGTAAATTTATAATGCTAATACCACAGTGCCTGACATATATTAGGTAAAAATGGCTTTAAAATAAATACGATTATATAGTACTGGGATTAAATGAGAGAGAATGTGTTAAGTGATTAGCATAGTACCTTGTGAATCTTAAAATTTCTCAGACTCTACCTTGGAACATATTTGGTTAAGGGTTTGGCCTCACTATAAGTATGGGTTGGGGACTTTTTCTCATTGTTCCATCAATAGTGGTGAAGGTGCTTGGTCAGGAATGTATTGAGAACTTTACATTACTCCATCCATACTTAGGCATACTTTTGGGGAAGATAAAGTTGTAAACTCTTGATGGAACAATGAGAAAAAGTCCCCAACCCATACTTATAGTGAGGCCAAACCCTTAAGCTAGGTCTATTTTTGGATCTAATACAAAAGGGTGTTAAGTACCTATAAAGGTCCAATTAATCACTAAAAGGTCAAGCAACTTACAAAGGGCAACCTTAGCAAAGAGGTGTGAGGTACTCAGAAGATATAATCTACCCAGAGAAGGTGAGAACTAAAGAGTGGTAAAAACTAAGAATGGGCAGTCCTAGGAAAAGTGTGTACTGTGATTGGTAGACATGAAAATTTAGGGGAGGTGACACAAGAGAAAATTTTCTTTAAAAGGAAGTAGCTTGAGGCCTCTGAAAAGGAGTTCAGCTTTGGAAGCTGAATTGGAGGTCAGGAATGAGAGGAGGCTCTTTGAAGGAGTTGGATCTCGGACTAGTTGGAGTAGCTGGGCTTCTGAACCTAGTTGGAGTTTTGCTTGGGACAAAATTTTGTGGTGAGTGGATAAAAGACTGACAGTTTTCTCTCTTAAAGAGAAAGGCCTAGGCCATTTGGCCTAGGCCCTAGCCTTTTCCTACTATTTCCTCTTACTCTGTCTCTCACCCTTCCCTTAATTCCTTCATTCATATTAATTAAAATCTCCATAAAACCCAGCTGACTTGGGTATTTCTTATTTGGGAATTTTTCCCATGGCAACCACTTATTTTTGATTTAAATCAAGACTCTAAAATTATTTTTACAGTTTTGGCAATTCACAGTCTTGAACCCACCTTTTTGTGGTCACAGCCTGGCACATAGTAGGTGAAAAAGGCACTTTATAAATGCTTATTTTCAACTTTCTTTGACCCCAACAACTATTGAATACCATCTTCTAAATTACAAAGGGGTTGCAGTCTTCTCTGGTTATAGGAATGCCCACATTAACCCAATTATGGATTTTTTTTTGACATATTGAAAAAATACCTTCTCCCCCAGTGGGTCCTCACATCACTTCTTTACTCCTTAATGTGCTGTTTAAGGTAATCAGAAGGTTTAAAATCACAACCCAAGGCTCCATGAATACAAGTCTATGCCAGGCACATGAACTTTAGGCATTTAATTAAGGAAAATCTCCTTTTAATCACTTTCCCTCTCTGTTAATCTCTCCTTCCAAGGAGAGAGACACATTGAACCCACCTAACTCTTGGAAGCAGTGGGAAAGGAATGAGCACCTACTATGTGGTAGACATTATACTAAGCACTTGACAAATATTATCTCATTCCACTAGTGGGGAAGCTTAGGGTCCAATGGTATCTGCCTTGAGTTTGTTTTTTGTGGGTTTCTTTTTTTGTTTGTTGTTGTTTTCTTCTGTAGTCTCAGCAGGACAGGCTAGAGAGCACTGAAGCCACAGGAATAGACAGCTGTGGAAACCTGTTGCCATAGCTCCCAAATCATTATACCATAACCAGACTTCACCATCCATCCCCATCCTGAATCCCAAAGGCCCCACCAATTTCTACTCCCCACAGCTCAATTGCTGCTCCAGAAGGCTGCCATCTCTTTCTTCCAAGTCTGTGCCTCCTGCTCTCTCTCCATGTGGCCACTCTATCCTTCTTCCAGTCCATGCTGTCTTCTCTCTCTCTAGCATCTGGCTGCTTTCCTTTCTAGTCCACACCAACCCAACATAATTTTGTATCCAGGCACAAATTGTCCCCAAAGGCTTTTCTCCTGGAACTTTCTCCAATGAGCAGTAGCTCCACCAAACTAAGGCAAACGGAAACTGTGCTAGGAAAAGCTGTCCATGAAAGACAAAAACTACCTCTGCCCATATTAAAGATGTAATTAAAGATTATAAATATAAGAACAAGAAGAGAGAAAATGAGACACAATAGATGGAAAGCTAGCCTTGAAGCTAAGAGGACATGGGTTGAAGTACCATCTGTAATGTAACTTCTGGGCAAGTTGCTTAAATTTTCAGCCTTTAGGCAACTCTCAAAGAATATAAGTTGCAAAAAGGTGCCAATGTGCATTGGAAAATTAAGTTGCCTTACCTGAGAATTCTCTAAACCAGTGACATCATAGTTAGAGTCCCTGTCCCTGAGTTTGAAAGAAAAAATATGACAGAGAACCAAATGTTAAGTTGACTAAAGTTTTGTGGCTTTCCCAAGTGATTCATATATGAAAAGGATATCAGTCAACTAGCATTTACTATGTGCCGGGCATGAAGGTAAGTGCTAGGTTTACAAAGAAAGGCTAAAAACAAGACCTGTTCTCAAGTAACTCACAGTCTAATGGGGGAGAAAAAATTCAAACAATTATGAATGAGCAAACTATATTATACATTATAAATTGGAAATAATCAAATATAGGAAGCATATTATGGAGGCCCTGGAACCCTTCTTTTCTTATTTATTTTTGTGCAGATTAAACATAGGTACAATTTTCAATAATTATTTTCTAACATTTTGCCGTCCATATTGTCTCCCTTTCTCCCAATCTTCCCCTTTCCTAAGATGGAAGGTAATATGGCATAGGTTGTACATGTACATTATACAATGCATATTTCTATGCTCAATATTTTGTAAAACAAGATACATATTACTTACACTAGAGAAAAATTCATGGAGTAAATAAAATGAAGAATGGCATGCTTTGATTTGTATTCAGACTTGGTCATTTCCTTTTGGAGCAATGGATTGCCTTTTTCCTATTGAGTCTCTTGGATTAGTTCTGGATCCTTGCGTTAGTAATGGTAAGTTATAAATCATGATGCTTTATTGTTGTTATTGTGTGCACTGCTCTCCCACTCATTGCTCACTTCATTTTGTATCATTTCAAATAATTCTTTCCTAGTCTTTTTTTTTATCAGCTTGTTTATTCTTTTACAAGAAATGTTTCTTGGAGGGAGAGTCAAGATGGCAGTGTAGAGGCAGCAAAAGTTCAGACCTCTGAAAAACCTTCCTTACCAATTGCAAAATAAATGCTCCTAGGGGACTGAAAATCAAACCTAACAACAAGACAGAGCCAAGGAACCCTCCTACTGGACACAACTTAAAAGGTATGCCCCCAAAAGCCAGAATTTGAAAACACTCCAGTTTAAGGGGAAGGAAGAAGGAAGGTCCCAGGGCCCCTCCCCCACCTAGAGTGCTAAGCCTCCAGCAGCAGCTGGAACCTCTGGGAAGGCAAAGGCCCTGGTCTGGAGGGAGTACCTTGAGGGCAAAGCTGTGCCAAGATCAGAGCGTCCAACACAGGGACTGGAGAAGCTGATAGCGGAGAAACATAGAGCTCAGAGCTGGGGGCATAGTTGCAGCAGCAGAGACACTCCATAATCCACCCCCCCTTCCAGAGATTTTGGCCCCAGGGCACTTCCAGCCACCCAGCCAGACTTAATCCTATCAAGGTCTCCAGAGCTCAGGGAAGCTCAAGCTCTGAAACCCCTCCCCCACAGACTGCTGGACTTAATCCCATCAAAGCTTACAGAAGGCAGAGAGGCTCAAGCTCCAACACCAGTCCCCAACAGACTGCACTGAGAGATTTACTGACAAAACTCCAATTGTGAAGGCAGAAATAAAAGCCCAAAACCACACACACACACACACACACACACACACACACACACACACACACACATACACACAAATAAAAAGGAGAGGAGCAAGATCTCAGGCAATAACAGGGATTAAAGAAGGGGGCAAATATGAGCAAACAACAGAAAAATAAAAAAAATAAATTACAATAGACAGCTTCTATGCACACAATGAACAAAGAGCAAATGAAAGAGAGAAGGATGAGGGAACTCCAAGCAAAAAATGGAAAACCCAGCAAATTGGATACAGGCTCTGAAAGAACTCAAAATACAATTCAAAATGCAATTAAGAGACACTGAAGACAACTTTAAAAGCAAGATAAATCATCTGGAAACAGAAAAATGGCTTGAAAGCCAAAATAAATCAGCTTGAAAATGAGGCAAAAGAGATGAAAGAGGAGGCAAAGAAGATGAAAGATGATTTCCAAAGAAAATCAGACCAGAATGAGAAGGATGATCACAAAGCCAGGGATGAAATCCTGTCTTTAAGAAGCAGAATACAACAATTAGAAGCAAGTGACTTCACAAGGCAGCAGGACATTATAAAACAAAATCAAAATAATGAAAAAATTGAGGAAAATATGAAGGATCTCATTCACAAAACAGAAGATTTAGAAAATCGTTCGAGGAGAAACAACTTAAGAATCATTGGTCTACCAGAAGACCATGACAAAAGAAAAAGCGTGGACATCATATTACAGAAATTATCCAAGAAAACTGCCCCAATATTCTAGAACAAGAGGGAAAAATGGAGAGTGAAAGAATCCACAGATCACCTCCTGTACTTAATCCCCAACTAACAACACCCAGGAATGTTATATAGCCAAATTCAAGAATTATCAGAACAAGGAAAAAAATATTACAAGCTTCCAAGAAGAAGTCATTCAGATACCATGAAACCAAGTAAGGTTAACACAGGATCTGGCTGCATCTACACTGAAGGACCAAAAGGCATGGAATATGATATTCTGGAAAGCAAGGGAACTAGGTCTACAACCACGAATCAACTACCCAGCAAAATTGACTATATTCTTATAGGGGAAAGTGTGGTCATTTAACAAAATAGAAGAATTCCAAACATTTGTAAAGAAAAGATGAGACCTGAACAGAAAATTTGATGTCCAGGCCCACAACTCAAGAGAGTTATCAAAAGATAATTAAGAAAGAGAGAAAAAAAGAAAAACAAAACCCAAAAAACACGATTTTTTAAGAGTCTCAATGAGTTAAAATGATATGTATCCCTATAAGAAAAGAGGTCATTGGTAACTCTTAAAAAACTGTTATTAGGGGGCAGCTGGGTAGCTCAGTGGATTGAGAATCAGGCCTAGAGACGGGAGGTCCTAGGTTCAAAACTGGCCTCAGCCACTTCCTAACTGTGTAACCCTGGGCAAGTCACTTGACCCCCATTGCCTAGCCCTTACCACTCTTCTGCCTTGGAGCCAATACACAATATTGACTCCAAGATGGAAGGTAAGGGTTTTAAATTAAAAAAAAAACTGTTATTATCACCTGGGAAACTAGAAGAATTACACTTAGAGGGAACAATGACAAACTGTATAGGATGAAATGCCAAGACAAATATTTATACAGATATATTTATGCATAAATACATATATATGTATGTATATATGCATATATATATATATATATATATATACAACTAGAGCTAAAAAAGAGGTTAGTACAAAAAGAAATGGGAAAAGAAACAAAAGGGGGTAAATTTATATGTCAAAAATAAGTTCATGGCGGGAGGGGGGAGAACATCAAATCACTGGAAGAGCAAAGAGTTTGTAGATAGGAAATACTCAATTCTTAAGTGCATTGAAATTGACTCAATCCATTGGGGCAGAGAATTGATTTGCGCTCTATAGGGAAGTAGAAGGGTAAAAAGGGGACTGGTGGAGAGGGAAGCAGTACAAGGGAGGGAGAGGGTGGGGGTAGTTTAAAAAGACTGTAAAGAAAATAAGGAGAGAATAAGAAGAGAGGGCGGCAGAAAGGGAAGTAAAACAAAACATTGGTATAGAAGGAAATAGTGAAAGAAGAAAAGGCAGGACTAGGAATAGAAATCAAAATGCTGGGAAATACACAGATGGTAATCATAACTCCGAATGTGAATGGAATGAACTCACCCATAAAATGCAAGCGAGTAGCAGAGTAGATTAGAATCCAAAACCCTACCATATGCTGTCTACAGTCTATGACAAGCCCAAAGATCCTGGCTTTTGGGACCAAACCCCACTATTTGATAAAACGTTCTGGGAAAATTAGAAGACAGTATGGGAGAGATTAGGTTTGGATCAACACCTCACACCCTACACCAAGATAAACTCAGAATGGGTGAATGACCTGAATATAAAGAAGGAAACTATAAACAAATTAGGTGAACACAGAATAGTATACATTTCAGATCTTTGGGAAAGAAAAGACTTTAAAACCAAGCAAGAGCTAGAAAAAGATCAGAAAATGTAAAATCAATAATTTTGATTACATCAAATTAAAAAGGTTTTATACAAACAAAACCAATTCAAGCAATATTAGAAGGGAAGCAACAAATTGGGAAACAATCTTCATAACAAAAACCTCAGACAAAGGTCTAATTTCTCAAATTTATAAAGAACTACATCAATTGTACAAAAAATCAAGCCATTCTCTAATTGATAAATGGGCAATGGACATGAATAGGCAATTTTCAGTTAAAGAAATCAAAACTATTAATAAGCACATGAAAAAGTGTTCTAAATCTCTTATAATCAGAGAAATGCAAATCAAAACAACTCTGAGGTATCAGTTTAGCTAACATGACAGCAACAGAAAGTAATGAATGCTTGAGGGGATGTGGCAAAGTTGGGACATTAATTCATTGCTGGTGCATTTGTGAATTGATCCAACCATTCTGGAGGGCAATTTGGAACTATGCCCAAAGGGCATTAAAAGACTGTCTGCCCTTTGATCCAGGCATAGCACTGCTGGGTTTGTACCCAAAAGAGATAATAAGGAAAAAGACTTGTACAAAAATATTCATAGCTGAGCTCTTTGTGGTGTCAATAAATTGGAAAATGAGGGGATGCCCTTCAGTTGTGGAATGGCTGAACAAATTGTGGTATATATTGGTGATGAAATACTATTGTGTTCAAAGGAATAATAATCTGGAGCAATTCCATGTGAATTGGAATGACCTTCAGGAATTGATGCAGAGCAAAAGGAACAGAACCAGGAGAACATTATACACAGCGACTGATACACACTGTGGTACAATCAAATGTAATGGTCTTCTCCATTAGTAGCAATGCAGTGACCCTGAACAACTTGGAGGAATCTACAAGAAAAAACATTATCCACATTTAGATGAAAAACTGTGGGAGTAGAAACACAGAATAAAAACAATTGCTTGAATACATGGGTTGAGAGGAAATGGCTGGGCATCTAGACTCTAAATGAACATCCTAAAGCAAACATCAACAACATGGGAATAGGTTTTGATCAAGGACACATGTGATACCCAATGAAATTGCATGTTGGCTGCGGGAAGTATTGGAATAGGGGAGGGAGGGAAATAATGTGATTCTTGTAAACAAGGAATAATATTCTAAATTGACTAAATAAATTAATTCAAGAACTCAAAAAATTTAAAAATTTAAAAAATGTTTCTTGCTGAATGTAAGTCTAACTGAGA
The DNA here is from genome assembly GCF_027887165.1 of Monodelphis domestica. Classification (NCBI taxonomy): domain Eukaryota; kingdom Metazoa; phylum Chordata; class Mammalia; order Didelphimorphia; family Didelphidae; genus Monodelphis; species Monodelphis domestica. Next base: position 186,387,138 of record NC_077233.1, on the reverse strand, counting down.
TTTGAAGGAAGCTATGGAACCAGTATATAGAGTTGGGGAGAGAGACAGGCAAAAAGAAAAGCCAGAGACAGAGAGAGAGAGAGAGAGAGAGAGAGAGAGAGAGAGAGAGAGAGAGAGAGAGAGAGAGAGAGAGTTCTAGGGTTCTAGGCATGCAGGGCAGCTGGTAAAAATACTTGGAGTTGGAGGAAGCCAAGTTGCACAATGGATAAAGAGCGAGCTCTGGATTGGGAGGACTTAGGTTCAAATTTGACCTCAGACAGTTCCTAAGTGCATGGGCTGAACAAGTTACTTAGGCTAGATTGCCTAGTCCCTGTATTTCTCTATTTTGGAATTGAAACTAAAACAAAAGAAAAGGGTTAAAAAATACTACTTGGAGTTAGAAGATGAAATGCTTAATGTGAGGAATCAAAGTACCACAGTGTCACTGGATCACAGAAAGAATGGCAGGGAGTAAGGTGGAAAGGTAGGAAGGGGCCAGGTTATGAAAAGTTTTAGTGGCAAATTTTCTATTTGATCCTGGAGGTATTTCGGAACCACTGAAGATGATTGAATAGGAAGGGAGGATGACATGGTTCGACCTGCATTTTAGGAAGATCAATTTGACAGCTGAGTGGAAGATTGGCAGATATGAAAATGTAGCTCATGGAGTGGGTAAAAGACAGGGAAGGTCAAGACACTCATCTCAAGAGAAGTAGAAGTAATAAGGAATAGATAATAGCATCTCAGCAGAGCTTCAGCTGTTAGATGAACTCAGTCAGGTGATTTTTAGTGGTACCCATTTTACCCCCACCCCAAAAAAAACATAGAGGAGAAGATCGTTCATAGAGTAACAGCTGCAGCTAAAAACATTTGAGGGGGGGGAAAAGAGTGCTCAATGAGAAGGAAGGCTACAGGCTCTCATATGGGTCTACTACCTTTCCACAGCTGGGCTATTAGAACTTGGCTTCAGGCTGCTGTCTTCAACAAGTGGCAGTTCATCTGAAGTTCAAGCCTACAAAATAATAGGTAAATAAATATGACCCAGGGTTCAAGTGTCTGAAATACTCTTATAGACATGTATGGGTTATAAATGAATGAACTTCAAGTGTATTCCTCTTCCTGATGTGGTCTATAAATATTTATGATGGGTCACATGAATCATTTAGGACTGAGCTGCCTGTCTTTTAATTTTTCAGGGATGGTTTGGTTGATTCAGACCTGGAGATGGTGGCAAGTGGGAAAATTTGGGGTTGTGCTGACTTCTCAATTGCCC